>NW_027069514.1:656373-740845 GCF_002906115.3 Quercus suber | reverse complement strand
ACATATTTTTCTCAACAAAGAAAAAATATATGTTATTGTTTCATTTATAGTAAATTTTATATCAAAATTATCTTTCTACAACTCAAAAAAATATTTTCCTAAAACTTAGCTTTAACTAAAAGAAAGTTGTGTTCCTTGTTCTTTTATAGTACTAAAATCATTTATAGTGATGCTATACTAAATTTTCTAGCAAACTATCTTTCCATATGATTCTTATTATAAATTAAAAAAATTCTTTCTACATGCACACTTTTTTTTTTAAGAAACAAATACACACACAAGAAAGAGAGAAATGGGTTCTAACACAAAGACACACCACTATATATATATATATATATATATCTTTTGGTTCAATTCTTTGAGCCTTTTTAAGTGGTTTACAATTTAACATTCAAGATAAATGACGGGATAGTGATTTATAAATCTTAAACAAATTTTCCCTTAAAATATGCATCATTGACGTGGTTTCCCATAATTTACTTATACCTTGAGACATGAATATTAAATTTTATAAACTAGTTAATACAATCAACTTAAGAAAAATGTTTGTTCTACTTTTAAATTACTTTTATCATAATTGATGTTCTTCAAAAGTTTAGGCTTTTGCTTTTAAAAGAGATTTTCTAATCTATTTGTGTAGTCATATGTTTTATTTGCACCTTATTTGAGTTAGATATAAAAAGTAATATTAAAATGTACCTAAATGACATTCTAGGCCTTTGAATAGGTCATAATATAATTATTCTTAATATATATCCTAAGGGTCATTAAGTAAATTAAAACCTATTATATAATTTTTGAAGTAGAAGGAGGGATGAAATTAAAAGGCAAGTTGAGGGGACCATGGCCCCTTTGCAAATTGCAACCCTTCCCTCGTCCATTTTGCCAATTTCATGATCTAGGTTAGATTTCACAAATCTAAAAGTGTATATATAGTCTAGTGAATCCTTTAAAATTTTTAAATGACATAATAGTCTATAAACTATTAAATCCAAAAATAAAATCTAAATCATAAAATGAATGAAAACAACAATTTTTTAAATGGAGATGATCATGTTCCCCTTTGCACTGCCACATCGCTATTATTAGTAACTATTGTTTTTATATATTAACATGGTAATATGGATGGATTGTAGAATCAGACACTTTATGTATTCTTTTTTCAACTATAATATCCTCTCCGCCATTGCCCTTCTATATTGGAAATTTCACCATTTTGCAGAAATCCTCTCTCATGTGGTTAATTAACTGTGAATAGTAAAAAGAAAAGAAGTGGTTAATCTAAAGTAATAAATAATTAATCACAATTTACCAAGTCAAAGAGATGTTACAAAAGTTATAATGTAAAAATTGTGATACTAGAGAGAAGTCTTTCGACCATGTGTACGTATGACCAATCGTCCCTACAGTACTAAACTTAAACGTCAAGATTTGACATATACATGTCAACATATATATATATATATATATATGTTCCATCAGTACTCTGCCTAGAATTTGTTATCCGTAGTCCATACAGTATCCAAATTCTGCTTTATCGCCGGTCACATTTTAACTTCAGTCAACTTCAAAAATCCGCTCTGAGTTTGATCAAGAGGGATACTAGAATACTTTACAGAATACACACATTCGTCTACGTTCTTTCTCTGATCTTCTCTTTATATGTATTTTGGTGTTTTATATTTAAGAGTCGCAATTACTATAAGACCCACTAACCGAATATTCAACTAAGAAACTGAGCCATCGATGGCAGACATTAATGGGACATCACGGTAGGATAATCAAAATCTTTCTGTCGGACGTTAATTATATGGACCATGCAACTATATATAACTGTAGTTGGTAAAAAAATTAAAGAAAGAGAAAAACAGGTAATATAATAATAAAGACTGCCATATTCATCCTTTTACCTCTAAACTACATATTGATTGATAGAGATGTACGGTAATATGCTGAAAGTATCAAATCTTAGAATTAGGATTGATACAGGCCATTATATATAAATGCTGTTCGAATAAGACTTGCTCCATCAAAAATTATATCTACAGGTTTGGTCCCCCCCTCTCTTGGCTTTTTGTGAAGCATCCCATGTTTAGGAACTTTAATGGCATGTTTGGATGTTTAAAAAAGGAGGGGGAGTAGAGTAGAGGGAGGGAGAGTAATGCAATTACCTTATTTGGAAGTTTTTTAAAGGATGAGGGGGAGGGGTTTGGAGGAGTTTGGAGGGGTTTGGACTCCCTCTAGCCCCCTAATTTTAATTCCTCCAAATTGGAGAGATTTGGAGGGGGAGTAAAGTACATAAACTATTGACCAAGTAAATTACCTAATTTACCCTTATTATATTAACAAAATTACACAAGGAGAATGGCTAATTAATCCCTTCCCCCTTACTAATTTTAAAAACATCCAAATAAGGTGGAGGTGAATCATTCTCCTCTACTCTCCTCCCCACTACTCCCCTTCCCTCTACTCCCCTCTACTCTCCTCCCTCTCTAAACTTCCAAACAAGCCATAACTGTTTTGAGTTTGAATGATCAGGATCGAGTTTAATTTTACTCCTACTGTATACTAGTCTATGCATTACCATATGTATAACATTTTTCATATATATATATATATAAGTCTGTAACCCATGCATTCATTCACACAAAAGTTTAACATAATATGATTTTAGACATTTTTATAATTGTATTTGTATATGAAATTATATATTTCACTATTTAAAAAAAATTAATGTACCATAATTCTAAAATAACATATAAAATTGTGTGATTTCAAATTTAAATAACATGTTATATTATAAAATAACATATAGAATAAAATTTAAATTTAATTAAAAAACTTATATATATATATATATATATCTTTTGGTTCAATTCTTTGAGCCTTTTTAAGTGGTTTACAATTTAACATTCAAGATAAATGACGGGATAGTGATTTATAAATCTTAAACAAATTTTCCCTTAAAATATGCATCATTGACGTGGTTTCCCATAATTTACTTATACCTTGAGACATGAATATTAAATTTTATAAACTAGTTAATACAATCAACTTAAGAAAAATGTTTGTTCTACTTTTAAATTACTTTTATCATAATTGATGTTCTTCAAAAGTTTAGGCTTTTGCTTTTAAAAGAGATTTTCTAATCTATTTGTGTAGTCATATGTTTTATTTGCACCTTATTTGAGTTAGATATAAAAAGTAATATTAAAATGTACCTAAATGACATTCTAGGCCTTTGAATAGGTCATAATATAATTATTCTTAATATATATCCTAAGGGTCATTAAGTAAATTAAAACCTATTATATAATTTTTGAAGTAGAAGGAGGGATGAAATTAAAAGGCAAGTTGAGGGGACCATGGCCCCTTTGCAAATTGCAACCCTTCCCTCGTCCATTTTGCCAATTTCATGATCTAGGTTAGATTTCACAAATCTAAAAGTGTATATATAGTCTAGTGAATCCTTTAAAATTTTTAAATGACATAATAGTCTATAAACTATTAAATCCAAAAATAAAATCTAAATCATAAAATGAATGAAAACAACAATTTTTTAAATGGAGATGATCATGTTCCCCTTTGCACTGCCACATCGCTATTATTAGTAACTATTGTTTTTATATATTAACATGGTAATATGGATGGATTGTAGAATCAGACACTTTATGTATTCTTTTTTCAACTATAATATCCTCTAGCCGAATACAAATAATCTTCAGTAGAGCCCTGCATTATAATTTATAACCTGGCACCGAAAACACTTGTGGCATAAGTGAAACTATAAAAGTGTGGCACCAGTTCTTGCGAGCCAACATCATTACACACTAACTACTAAGATCATCGGCTAAACCTGGAGGAAGGAGTAACTCACAATGATCATATATACATTTGAGTTCCTTCGTAAAGCTGATATACACATGGATTTTCTACTTGGTATTTGGTGGAACTGATTTTTCTCTAACTAATTAATTGACAGTGTCTTTGAAATTATTTTTTTTTTTCTTCAAATTAAATATTATCTTGACATTCTAGTTCATCAGATAGATATTAGATATAGATAGTGAGGCTTTGGGGGTAGGGTCTTTCATACATATAAAAAGCTCTAGTTGTGCATGTGGTAGTCAATTAGTCAAGTCATTTTCAATATCCCCCATGAAAGCGCTTCATCAAATTTCTGTCACGCATGCCTGCTTTGCTGTTGCATCCGATATGTATGAATATGATTAAGTGTAAGAAATAAAATGAAAAGAACTGTGTCAACTCAACTTGCATCAAGCAAAAGCACCACACTACAAAACCAAAAGAGACATTTTCAATTTGAAAAGCTCTTGCACCGTAGCAGCAGTCTCTTTCTAATTTCTATTGCCAATAAAGCATGAAAATGGCGGATGGGAATGATCCTCTTCTGTAAAATTTATCCACTAACACAAAGATATGAACAATTCTTTCCAGAAGATCTTTTTATCTTTGCACTGTTTCCATAACAGCGATCTATCTTCTTGGCACAGTTGAAGTCAGCCATTACTCAACTCACAGTCCTTGCATTTCTGTCCCTAGTGCATTTGCTAGGGCCACAACACAAACGTGAAGGGTCACATGGCGCATGTACGACATAGAACTTTAATAGTTTTGGCAGCTTTAGAGAAGATGCTAGGAAAGATTTCTCTCTTATATTCTTTCTTTTTTTTTTTGGATAATTCCATGGTTATAATAATAATAGGAATAGAAGAATGAAAGTCTATGTTCATGTTCGAAGTACCTAAGAATTCAATTCCAAATATTAATTTCATCAAAATTCAATTTCAAAGACCTGAGAATTCCACTGATTTGATTTTGAAAATTGCAGGATTATATTGAAATAATTAACAGATAAGTGATCAAATTGAACTTTGTTCAATAGTTAGAGGACTCAGTTAGTAGTTTAATCTCATAATAATAGTGATAATAAACTTTGAAAATAAGTTGAATTTATTAGAATTTTTCTTTAGGGATAATTACACTTTACCCACCTATGGTTCACCTCTAATTCTATGTGTCTATCCGTGATTTCATTTTTGACACTTTGCCCACCTGAGGTTACTTCCGTTTATGCTCCGTAACCCACCTCTGTTAAAAAAGAAGGGTAAATAAGTCTTTTTATGCCCATTTTATATCTCTCTCCTCCCAAAACAAAAAAAAAAAAAAACAAAACATATTAAAATATGGTATTAGTTTCTCACCATTCACAAACATGAAAAACACACACAAACATGAAGAACATGAATCCAAAAAACTAATACAAATCAAATCAAGAAATACCATCAAACATAAATCTATCAAAATACAACCCCAAAATATAGCACAACATTTGATCCCAGAAACTTAAGAACAAATGAATTCAAATCAAGCATATATACAATCCCAGGAACTTAAGAACAAATGAATTCAAACCCAAACATATATTTGAAATCCCAATTTCAAATCCAGACATATATTTCAAGACTTCTCAAACCCAGAAAAATTACACTCAAATCAACCACTCCACAGATCTCAATCCCAAGACCCATGGCGAGCTACTACCCAAGCCCCCACGAACCTAGGTCCACCCACAGCACCACAACCCCACTCGAGTGGTCAAGCTTGACTGCAGCTTCGTCTTTCACTAGAGGCCATTGGATCTCATTGGCAACACGAATGAGGATGGCGACGACATCATCGCCCTGGCGGAGACGGGCGACTGTGAGATCGCTGGGGATCTTGATGAGGACCTCTTTGATGAGATTGTCGTTGAGGACCTCTTGATGAGGACCTCACAGTCATCCTCAGCGAGATTGTCTCCGCCGGGGATCTCACAATCATCCTCTTAATGAGGACCTCTTCGATGAGATCGCCATTTCGGCGTCATCGTCATTCTCAACCTCAACGCTGTAGTGCTTGTCGATGAGGTTGAGAATGGCACTGGGGATCTTGATGAGGACCTCTTCGATGGCCTTCAGCGGAGCCGTGGGTGAAGTTTGGTGGTCGACTATGGGTTCTGGGAAGAGGTTACCAGCGAGATCAGTTGGGCTATTTGGAATTTTGGACAACAGGTTTAGATTAGCTTGATTTTTTAGTCTTTATTATTATGTATCACGGTGTTGAATTGTAACAATTTGGTTAAACCAATTAAATATTGTTTATTTTTCTCAAAAAAAAAATTGAATATTATTTTAAATTTTTAACAGATTGTAGATAGAATTAATTGTATCAATTTGGTCAATTCATAAAAATCTAAAACCAATTTCAGATTTTTGGGTATGTTCTTCATGTTCAAGATTTGAGTGAGAGTGTTTTGATCCGTTTTAGGGTTTGTTTTTTTACTTATTATGTGTTAGAGTAATGGAAAGTGGAGAGGTGAGTTACGGCACACTTACTGTGAGAATCACAGGTGGGCAAAGTGTCAAAAATGAAACCACGGATAGGCACATAGAATTAGAGACAAACCACAGGTGGGTAAAGTGTAATTATCCCTTTTTCTTTTCTTAAATTCAAATATGAAAATAAGTATTTATAAAATAAAATATGTGGTGCTTAATTGGGCCCAACTGAAAATAAGTATTTATGAAAATAAGTATTTATAAAATAAGTTGAAGGTTTTAGGCTGATTTTCCCAATTTATTTGTATTGCGAGTCAAGAATAGCTGTGGACCGTACAAAACAATATAACACTTTTATGATGTCCTCTTTTCTCATTTCTCACATTTTTTTTTATCAATTTCGTTATCAAAGGGATGTAACAACGTACCTCCAAAACACTTTTTAATTGTAGTTTGCTAAATGCTAACAAGACAGTTAAAGTCTTTTATTGCTAAAGCCTAACTTTTTAATTGTCGTTGGCTAACCGCTAACAACTTCTGCAACTTCTAGATCAATAAAATTTTCTAAGTAAAATCTATTCTTACAGCCATCAAATCCCGAACTGACACAATTCTATTAGCATTTATTCACTATCTACTAACCTTTCGTTTTTTGTGAGAAAACACTATCTGCTAACTTACTTCATCCAAGACTAACACATTTGGTGAAAAACAAAAAACAAACAAACCTATTTGGGTGTCACACTAGGTACCCGTTCCTCTAATTCATCATTTTATTTGGTTGCTTTTGTTTCATCTTGTTATGAACAAGCATCCTCTCAAGATTGGTTTGTACATCCACAAGTGGAGACTATTAGAAGAAAATATATATCCTTGATAGCATTAACTGCATCAATGACAACATAAGCATTCTCTTCTTCTACCTAATACACGAATAATGAAAATCTTCGTCCTTAAAATCTACGTCAAATCCTTTCACACAAAAAAATAAAAATAATAAAAGCTACATCAAATTTTGTTTTAGTACATATTAAGATGTTTTTCCCCCCTCTTATTTTAATTGTCTAAACTATTTAACAATGGAACTCTTTTTTCTGTACTTGAGATATATTGGGCTTTTTTAAACTATTTTTCCCCTCTTACTTTAATTTTCTAAACTATTTAACAATGGTACTCTATTAATTCAGCTTCCATTGTTGAATTAGCAATTATTGTTTACTTTTAGATTTCCAACAAATAGCACCACTACTTGAAATAAAAATATAACCAATAGTAGAGAGAAAATCACCTAATAAAGTATTCCAAATTTTCAATCGACATCATTAAAAGCTTCAATCACAACTTTTTATAAAATAAGTCATAGCTTTTGGTACCAATTAAATATCTCATGACTTGCTCAATAGTTAGCCAATGATCTCTACTACTTTCAAAAAAAAAAAAAAAACTCTACTAGGCCTGCTAGAAAATCTACTTAGCAATCGTACTGCATATGCAATGTCAAGCCTAGTACCACTACAAAACACGCGGGTCTATAGCCGCGTTTTTTTAGCCACGTTTACAAAAACGCGGCTATAGCTAACCTATAGCCACATTTATAAGTGGTTTTAGCCGCATTTTTAAAACACAGCTATAGGGTAAGTCTATAGCCGCATTCATAAACGTGGCTATAGGTCTAGCCAAATGTGTATATATATATATATATTTTTTTTAAAAGGAGGACCTATAGCCACATTTAAAACGCGGCTATAGGTTAAGTCTATAGCCACATTTACAACCTATGATCTTACAACCCGATGGAAGATCTACTAATTTCCAAGTTCTTTTAGAAATTAGAAACTTCATCTCATCATTAACAGCCTCTTTCCAAAATATAGCATCAGGTGATGTTAAAGCTTCTTTCAAATTTTAGAGATCTTCCTCAATATTAAAAACATAACAATCAAGACCAAAATCCTTTTCAACTCTAGTTGTTTTACTTCTTCTAGATTCTATTTCAAAATTTTCTTAATTTTGTAAATGGGAAGTAGAAGAATTAGGCTGTGACAAAACATTTTCTTCACCCCCACTATTTTTAATTTAAAGGGAAATTTTTGTTCATGAAAAATTGCATCACCAGATTCAAAAATTATTTTGTTTTCAAGATCAAAAAATCTATAGGCTGAACTATTAATCGCATAACTAAGAAAAGCACAGGTAATAGCTCTTATACCTAACTTAGGTATTTTAGGGCCAGTAGGTCTTACATAAGCAAGACAATCTAATACTTTCAAATATCCTAAATTTGATTTATGTCTCTTCCACATCTCAAAATGTGTGGTATGTGATTTTTTTTATGTGGCACCCTATTCAAAACATGACATGCAGTTAACATAGCTTCACCCTAAAAATGTAAAGGTGTACCAGATTCAATTAACATGAAATTTGTTAACTCAATCAGAGTTCTATTTTTTCTTTCAGCCACACCATTAAAAGCAGGTGAATATGGTGCAATAGTTTAAGGGATAATTCTCAAAGAATAAACAAATGAGTTGAATGCATTTGAGTCATATTCACGGCCTCTATCTTTTCTTATTCTTTTTATTTTTCCACCGAATTGATTTTCAACTTCTTTTAAAAAATCTTGAAATTTTTCAAAACATCACTTTTAGTTTTCAACAAATAAACAGTTGTACATTTTGAAAAATCATAAATAAAAGTGATAATATATATATATTTCCTCCACGAGTTCAAATTCCCTCAAATTCACATAAATCAAAGTGAATTAACTCAAGCAATTCAATAATTCTTACAACACTTTTATGAGGCCAATTTGTAATCTTAGCTTGACTACAAGGTGAGGGTTTGGATTGGGCGTCTACGTTTAGGCATCCACGTTTTCCTCTCTCTTTTTTTTTCTTTTTTTTCTTTTTTTTTTCGGGTTGCACGCGGTTCAAATTTGACAGAGAAGCAACTGTATCGGTACTGTATCGGCACTGTTCATCACTGTTCACATACTGTTCACGCAATAAAAAAATATTAAAAATAGGTCCCACTGTACTATTTACACATTTAAAAATTATTTTGCTACAATGTTTTCAGTTTTCAGTTTTCAGTTTTAGCAACAATAAGTTCAATCCAAACGGACCCAAGTTTCACATTTTTCAAAATCTTTTAACAGTCTTGGAATTAATCATAAACTACTTTAGATCCCCACATATATACTATTTATATGATACAAACGAGCATACCAAAAATTAATAGAAAAAAGCATATAAACTGAACTAGTAGATGATTTATTATTCTCAACATTTAATTTAAGCATTCCAACACAAGCATAACCATTGCCCACAAATAATTCCTTTTTAATGATTACATAATTATCAGATTCTATAGTTTGTTTGAAGCCAGTCTTGTTAAGCAAAAAGCTTGCATCAAATTCTTCCTCATGGACAGAGTATAAAATACATCTTTCAATGTTAGCACACGTCCAGAAATGAATTTCAAATCAACCTCATCATTCCCAAGAACCTTGGTTTTGCTAGAATCACCAAGCATAATTGTTTTTTCTTCTTCAAAGGGAGTGTACAACTTGAACCAATCTTTATCATAGCAGACATGCCTATTAGCACCAAAATCTGCCCACCACCCTTTAACATATTGCACCATATTGATGTCTGTAATTATAGCCACTAGGAATGGCAACAGGTCGGGTTTGGGCCGCGTTTTTCCATATCCGAACCTGACCTGTGGGTCTTACCCCACGGCCCGAACCTGGCCCATTTATTAACGGGGCTTTTTTCCTAGGGCCCGGACCATCCCCTGTCGGGCCCTGTTAAGCCCTACCAAATTTGGGCCCAATCCGCGGCCCAAATCGTGGCCCAACCAAAAAAAAAAATTATTTGAATGGCCATTGCCCATTTCTCTGCACCTTTTTTTTCTTTTTAGTATATAAAATGTAAATTATGGAGATGAGTAGGTAATAAAACTTATAGATGATAGTTTTAAACTCATTTTAAAAGGAATACTCTTTGGCCTAATTCCTTATCCTAACACCATTTTTGAATAATACTTCTAGTTTACCAAAAAAAAAAACACCATTTTAACTTTATTTGGATTGCCTTGTGCAAACACTGCAGAATATCATGGTACTAAGGTCGACTTCACATCTATGATATCTATTTAGGTGAGGACTTCCAAATTTGAAATGCTGCCACAGTAAATTACTAGAAAAGTTGCATAATAAAATACTCCTTCAACCGTTGATCTTTCCCCACTGAGAAAACAGAGTAATCCAGCAAATTACAGTTGCATCCACTTCTAACAATATACAAACCAATCATTATAGGATATCATGAATCATAAAACAAATAAACTAGGTAGCTCATTTTGAGTCATTTAAGAGTATCTGCAGGTGACAAGGGACAACAATGATTTAAAAAGGGACCAATATATCTCTAATAAGCAAAAACTATACACAATTTGGTTCATCCCACTTCAAAAATTTTCACAACAAAAGTTGACTTTTGTACCTCAACAATTACAGATGGGCTTCAAGTTCGTCAATCGAAGAAACAACAAAATTAGGGTGAGGTGGTGAAGTGGACTATCCGTGTGATTGTGTGAGGTGTGAGGCCATGTGCTGTCAGCTGTGTGAGGCCATGTGCTGTGTGATGTGAGGCAGTGAGGGTGAGGAGGCATGAGCTGAAATGAGGGAGTGAGAGTGAGGAGGCAAAGCTGAAAAATGAGGGAGTTAAGGTTAGTTTATAACTATATATATATATATATATAGGGAGGTTTTTAGTAATTTCGGAATAACCGGGCCGGGTCCAGGTCAGGGTCCAGGTTCAGGCCGAGTTTCGGGCCGGATTTTTTATAAAACCTAGACTCGATCCGGACCTAGTTCAGGTTTTTTTTTTTAAAACCCATACCCGACCCTATTCCTTATCGAACCGGGTAAAATTCGCCCCATTAGGGTCTGGCCGGGTCGGGTACCTACAGGTCAGGCAAAAATTGCCATCCCTAATAGCCACTAAAGACTCTTCAGTTACGCTAGCCCGCAGAACAAATTCATGTTTCTGATATTTGTAAAATCAAGCAATATGCTCACTCTTGCCACAGACAAAACAATATCTATTAAATTGATATTGTGAAGGAGTCCTTGGTTCTTATTGTTATTTTTATTCAGGTTTTCCCTTCCTTGAGGTCTACTATTATTTTTGAAAACTCTCTTTTTAGACTTCAATTGACCATTTCTAGGAAAATGATTTTTGGGCATATTATTATTGGCTGAAATAAGGTTTACCTTTGGGGTGAAATTACCATTGCTCTCTTGTGTCATGAGTGCATCTTATCCTCTAACCTCCTCCTCGACATGGATGTGTGTGATCAATGTCTCTAAAGATGTCTCTTTTTGTTTGTACTAGAAAGTCTTTTGGAACTCACTCCAAGATTGTGGTAGTTTATCTACTATGTCAACTACCACCATATTATCTCCAATCTTTATGCCTTCAGATTTCAATTCTACCATGATCATTTGGAAGTCTTGTGCTTGATCCACCACCGATTTCTCATCTACCATTTGGTAACGAAAAAATCTACTAGCAGCATAAGGGCTTGTTGACATCTCCAATAGTCTCATTTGGTTTCTCTTGTGTAGGCTCCATGTGTGGAATCTCCTTAAAATTGTTAGTGTAAACACAATAATAATGAAAATAACACAAAGAGGAACTAAATAATACTTCTGAATATTTTTTTATTTATTGGCACTCGCTCTCTTTAAGGAGATTTAAGTCCTTGGTTGGCCAAACTTTATAAAACAAAACACCTCCTCCCTTCACCTCTCCTTGTGCACATATCTAGCCCAATATCCGAATCAATACCTATTAGCCCATTAATCACCACAATTAAAAAGAATAAAATAGACTCTCTCATTTTCAATGTGAGATAAAACATTCCGCTAATTCATTATCTTCCATATTAACTCCCATTTTTTTTATATTTATATTGTCATATAAATCCATTTTAATTATTTAATATTAAAATGCTCCAAGATATAGTTTTATAGAAGGATCTTTTTTGCGTAGATTTCAATCACTACTTATATTGATTTTTGTTACTTTTAGTTAATAAACTTATTAAGGACAACAATTGAAATAATTTAAAGAATTTATAATTTTAATTTTAAAAAAATTAATATATAACACCCCGAAAATTATAGGGCATTATATAAATTACTCAAATCTTTAATTAATAATATTTGTGTGTAACACTTGCCACGTAGAGAAAATAATCATTTAGTTTAACTATAATTATGTGGGTGTTAATTAGCTCAACTAGTAAAGCATACTATCATCAATAGAGATTTAAGGTTCAAACTCCACTTACACCAAAAAGTTATTGGTGTCTTAACCTGATGTTTAGAACAGTAATCTTATATTCACAATGGATTAAATCCTTTACATTGGTAAATTGTAAAATAAAACAATAATTTATGAATCATGTTTTGAAGTTCAAACCCAATAAACCATTGAGTAGTTGTTCAGTACTCTGAGAATACAATAACATGATGTTCTCCTATAAATAAAAGAATAAAATAAAATATAAATAAAAAATACGGTGTTCCATTATATGATATAATAGTAAATTTCATTACTTAAATTCATGATAGATCAGTCATTCATATGAGATAAGAGAGTCACATCATTTCTGGCAAACCTAATAATTTTTATAATCGAAGAGTTTTATAAGTCGATAGCATTATATTATCTCCTTTACAAGGAGATCTTAAAGTTTAAATCCCTCTCTCACTAGTAATATGAATTATAAAAATAAAAAATAAAAGATAGATGGCAAACCCCAAAAGGCCGACAAACCCCCCACCAAGTTCCATTCCTAAAATGCAAGCAATGCCATGCAATACTTCATAGTGAGTGTTTGGATTCACATTTCCTCACGTCTGCGTTTTTTTTTTTTTCAACGCATATGAACAGTAACTGCACTGTTCATGCACGTGGATTTACTGTGCAGGAGACAAAATGTACTGTTCATGCACTGTTTACGCACTATTAATGGGTTCCACGATACTATTCACACATTTAAAATTTATTTTGCTACAGTGTTTTTAGTTTTCAATTTCAACAAAAATAAGTTATATCCAAACGAACATGAATAGCAATAAGTACCTACAGTGTTTTTAGTTTTCAATTTCAACAAAAATAAGTTGTATCCAAACGAACATGAATAGCAATAAGTACTTTCTCTATTAGGTATGTATATTAAACTTCTAGAAGTGACAAAAAAAAAAATACATGAATATTGGCTAGAAAGTCGGCCATGTCTGCAATTATTCACATAAAGAATCCAACTATTGGTTTATCACACGTCTCTTTTTTAGTTCTTTTTTTTTTCCCCCCGGAAGATTGCTTACTTGATGCCAGACTGGGAAATCACGGGTCACGACATGCATAAACAACTACAGTCACACGAGAATAATGCTTCATCTTCACATATAATAATTAGTTTCGTTAATTAAATTGAACTTAGTTTAGGTCCAATGCTTTAGTACATTGTACTCTTGTCTAATTTTGGTCTTACATATCCTACGTACTGGAGTATCCAATTAAATTTAAATTAGCGGTGGAATCCATTATTTCTAATTGAAAATTTTTCGTGCATAAACTTTTGACAAATAATTGCCTACATGAAACACGTGGTACCAGATACCATTTGAAGAGTTTCCACCATTAAGAAAGTCATCTATACTCTCCAGGCCAAGGCAAGGGCCAAGGGAGCTAGCCCTTCACATAATTAAGTTTGTTGATTAGTGTCCCTCTAGTAGAAGTAGAATTAATAATTAAAGAAGCCCAATATAAATCTAAGGCTTTTCAATTGTTTTAATAAGTAGTAAGTAGTACTATAGTATTTCAATATGCCAAGAAAAGGGATGGCCTGCATTAGTGTGTCTCCCACCTTAATGGTTTCTATCAATTATAAAATTGTGAATGATTGTTTTCACTAAAACTAGTTAAAATTTAGTTAATTAATTGATTCTACAGTTTTCATAATAATACTTAATTTATTGATAAGTTTCTGCAACAACTATCACATAATCCTCTTAAAAAAAACTTGCAGATAATTTAAACAATTACGTGCTAGTTACTGATTTTCAATCAAAAAGGTAAGGGAGGCAAATAAAGTGAGATAAAGAGCACCCACTACGTATCCCCTTTAGTTAATACTAGCCTCTGAGCGCGTGCTCAAAGGTTCTTCAATTTTTTTGGTAAAAGTTAATAATTTACATTCATTATAATTTAGAGCATTTATTATAATTAGGGATTACTACATTTTCCAATCACAAAAAAAAAAAAAAAAAAAAAAAAAAAACATCAAATAAGGTGGAGGTGAATCATTCTCCTCTATCTCCCCCACTATCCCCTTCCCTCTACTCCCTCTACTCTCTCCTCTCTAATCCATGTATATTATTATTTTTTTTACTCTTTTATTATTATTATTATTTTTTTTCTCTCTTCTGAATTCACGTTTCCCTTACTGATCACTCCCTTCACGTTTTTTTTCCCCCCAAATCAATTCTTCTTTATTTATTATTTTTTATAACAATTATTATTATCTTTTAATTGTAAAAGTTCTTCTTTATTTTTTATACAATAAAACTATCATTATAACCATCATTAAATATGAGTTCATATTTTTAACGTGAATTTTCTTATATTTCTAAAAGTGAATTTTCTATTTGAATTCATATTTCTAAACGTGAATATTTCAAAGAAAAAAATATGAGTTCTATTTGAACTCAAATTACTTTGTGATTTTTTTTTCAACAAAATATTTAGTTGAACGCTAACTTAGAGTTTAGAAAGAAAAAAAAAACCAAAAAAAAAAAAAAAAACCCTTACCTTTTATGTAATTTAGAGTTTGAAAGAAAAAAAAAAATCTTTTAACTCTTACGAAAATACTGCGTACAAAATAAGACCACACTTTCTTTTTAATCTTTTCTTTTATATGGTCAGTTTGATAATTTTAATATTTTCTCTAATTAATGACTCTTTTTTAAAGAGTGGGATGATATATATTTTTGTCTACTTTTTTTTTTTTTTTTTTTTTTTGTGATTATTGGGTTTGATTAATTATTTTAGCGTATGTGTTTAAGTGATGCTTTGTCTTCCTCCTATTATTTTGTTTGTTGTTTTTCTTACATTTAAGCCTTACTCTCTATTTTTTGTATTTTTTTTAGGGTAATATATCAACAATTTTGTTAGACTGCATGGCAAACACATTGGATGAATTCAGGGGAGTGAAGTGGTAGTCAATCTATCAAATACTCGTTAATGAACATTTTTTGTAAATATCCTATTATATGAAATTTAATATTGTCCTTTTTTCTTTTAATGTGAAAAGTTTGTGTCTTAGCATAATGATAAAGAAAACTAGCGCTCAGATGCTCTTCAATTTTTTTGGTAAAAGTTAATAATTTGCATTTATTATAATTTAGAGCATTTATTATAATTAGGGATTACTACATTTTTCAATCACAAAAAAAAACCTAGGGGTGTTATGAGTATTATGTGTGGTGAAATAATTTTTTCATCACAACCCTAGGTTTTNGTTTTTAATTTTTAAAAAGAAGTTAAGAAAATAGTTTAAATAAATTGTAATATATATCTATTTAGTTTTTTTTTTTTTTTATATAAACTTGAGGATGTTTTTAAAAAAAAATTGATTTGAAGATAACTTTTTTTAAAAGGAAAAAAAAAAATAATAATAGCAAACATAGAGTTGTTTTGAAATTGAATGAGTGGGTTAGTGGGAGAGTGATCCTATTTTGTAGGAAATGTTTTAAATGAGAGTTAAAAATATATTTTTACTTTGTTATCCTCAAATTTTACCCCTACTTAAACATAGGCCGTAGGGATATCTTGGAACATACAAAAATCTAGTCCAAACAGGTGCAGCCCCTTAAATAGTAGTATAGATAAACTTGAAGATGTTTAAAAAAAAAAAAAAATTGATTTGAAGATAACTTTTTTTAAAAGGAAAAAAAAAAAATAATAATAATAATAACAAACATAGAGTTGCTTTGAAATTGAATGAGTGGGTTAGTGGGAGAGTGATCCTATTTTGTAAGAAATGTTTTAAATGAGAGTTAAAGATATATTTTTACTTTATTATCCTCAAACTTTGCCCCTACTTAAACGTAGGCCGTAAAGGTATTTTGGAACATACAAAAATTCGGTCCAAACAAGTGCAACCCCTTAAATAGTATTATAGATTATAGAATAGATAAAGGGTTAAATTGTTAAGATTTAAATGTTTTATTTTATATTTATTGGAAGTTCTAGTCATTGGTAGTTTGACCGAGTCTTTAGATATTTGGTTATTTGATTTCATGGCTGAGTAAGTATTTTATGTGTGATCCTATTTTATAGGAGTTGTGATTAGTGCTAATGAAGTGTCCTGATGTAAAGCCTATTTATAGGCACCTTTCTTTATCAATAAAAATTCAGAATTTCACTATTCCAATACGTCTTTTTTGTTTTTTCTTAACTTTGTATCATAAAGGGCTCAAATCTTGGTTGACAAGTACGCAAAATCCCATCTTTTGTTTGTAAGGCTTCCATCTATGCATCCCCACCATTTTCACAAAATGACCACATGGAACTGCTTTCTCTTCCTTGCTCTTGCGTGGTCTTTCATTATTATTGCATTAGCATTTGAGAAGCAAGACAATCATTTGGCCGTCGTTCATGTCATCAACGCTTTGCCTAACAACTCCGACCCGATGACGATTCAATGCACCTCACCAAGTTCAGATACAGACCTCGGAGAGCACACGCTCTACGTCGGTGGTGATTACCAGTGGAATGTTACACATAAGTCATTACATTACTGTGCTGCTCTATGGGACTTATGGTTTGCTTCCTGGCATGCATATCAGCCCCGTAGAGATGTGAGCCATGGGACAGTCTATTGGCTAGTAAAGGACAATGGGTTCTTTCTTAGCTGGGATAATTCTAGTTGGGTGAGAAAAGAAACGTGGCAAACTGAGTAAGACTGATTCTTGTATTGTTTTAAGACCATTGACAGTGCACCAATTTGATTTTCTTTTTCTTTTCTTTTTTCTTTCTGTTTGTTTGCAAATGTTTAGGTGGTTATTATGTATCAAGTTTTTTTTTTTTTATATACAATATTTGGGATGGGAAGATTTGAATAATGGACGTTCCATTAGAAACACCTAGAGGTACCAGTTAAGCTACATGTAATGTAATTGACATTATAATCAAGTTTAAATAACACTTGGAATGAATTTGGTTGTTTTACAAGTCTTCTTTATTTTTGGTCTAATATTTTCTCATATTATCTCATAGTCTCATACCACCTCATACCACAACATGCTATTTGTATGACTATTTTCTTAAATTTGTAGAAAGATATCATTGCTCTAAATTCAGTGTCTTAGGCTCGTTCTTGATCTCAAACTTCTCTAGGGTAATCTACTCCCTTGTCATACTGTCTTCGAAACTGCACCTTTGTGAGGGAATCCAGGATCTTGTTTAGGCTTTCTGGCCTCATGCCAAAACTAATTGAAATAATGAATTACATTCTTTCATGTTGATTAGGCATGGAGGCTTCCATTTGCGGATTGATAAACTCATGCAATTCCCATCACATTTCATGCTACTATAGATCTCTTGATCATTAAATCTCAATTCTCATGCTACACATGGTAGTACTTCAGTCAATAGCATTGCTTACCCGTTGTTCAGTTGGTAATGATAGTTATTTGCCTGAGTAACTTGGAAGGACAGCTAAGAAAATTGATTTGGAAGGAAAGCTAAGATAACATCTAGTCAAGGCTTGGATTCTAGAACTCTCGAGAGTCAAGCGTGATTTTAAGTAAACCATCCAAAAAATTTAGACGGGGATCCAGAGAACCCATTGTAATAAGATATTAGCACTAAAATGAGAACATGTTCGGCGGCAATAACATTACTCTTGCTATATAATAAGAGCAATTCAACATATACAGCTGGTACAACCACGCCCAAAAAATCTATAAAACAAGCAGCACTGGTGCGGAAAAATGGGATCAGTGAGGAATCTGTGACATATCATATAGTCTGATGTTTATCAAAAAACATAAGCTGTTCAGATAGAAGCAATGCAAGGCACATCATCCAGCATGCATTTCTAGGGGTGTAAACTTGACAAAGATATCAAATGAACATGGATTCTCATTCGTAAAGCATTCAAGACAGACCCCCCAGGCTGGCACCTCCCAAGTAGTACCAGCTACCAATTGCTGCACGTCCCGTGAAGTGGCAAGCTCCTGCGACATAATACAATAATGCAGCAAGCTATTGCAGATAGCCAGAAGATAAGCAAAGCACTACAAGTGTTGTGCCTGCATTACAGAGGGCTGAATACAAGATCAACAATTGGGATTAGACCACAGATCAGTCATCAAAATTAAGGTTGTACATTTCAGGTCAAAATAATTCTTGTTTCAAGTGAGATGATCTCTCTCCCCCAGTAGTAGTACTTATTTCCTCTTTGCAGACATGATGATCAAGATAGATACAATATACAACTAGCATGCCTTGAAGACATTTTTAAGCATACGAATGATGTCTATGGCGATCCTTCTCCCTTGAAGAATAAGAGGAACTGTGGTAGTCACGATCTGAAAATGAAGAAGTTCAGATAATGGACCTATGGTTAAACAAGAAACCATATTGAATATAAAATACCAGAGGGAAACAAAATGTATACCTCTTGATGAGTGATGTCTTGATTTCCCTGAATGTCCTCCTGCATTCACAAGAGAAAAAGAATATCACTGGATAATCAGAGAACAATTAGAAAAGATTAGACCGCAATACAAAATCAAAGAAACAACCTTAAAACAAGTATTAACAATGGCATCAGGTTCATGAACAAAATTGGTTGTAAACATACCTGAATCCTTTCCTCTATCCTTGGAACGATGACTGCGATCCTTGGCTTTATCTCTGTCCCTCTCTGTTTCCTCTCTATCCCGTTCACGGTCAGAATCCCTGCCTCTATCACGATCCCGAGCCTTTATTCGGTCCTCCCTCTCTCTGTCCCTTTCCCTTTCCCTCTCCTTCTCTCTCTCCCTGTTCCTTTCCCTACTTGCCTCTGTTTTGAGTTCAGAATTAGATTTTGGCAGAGGCTCTTCTCTTGCCTCTCCCTCAACAGACATGTTCTTTGATTCATCATCACTTTTCTTAGAATCCTTCATCTTGTCAATGGCTGCTCTAACCAATACTTCTTTGGCTCCAACAGATTCAGGATTAATTGCTGCTGAAACTGGCTTAATATTAGCTGTAGGGCTAGTCTGTGAAATTTCCTGTAGAAGTAGAACAGCAATGAAACAAAAATCCCACCATGCTTAAGTGATTTAACTCTCCCTAGTCTATGGAAGTTCTTATAGAACAGCAATGAAATAAAAATCCCATGCTAAGATGGACCAAATTTTCTGAAGTCTTTACATTGCCATCCTTTCTCTAAACAGAGAATTCAAGTGCTGCCGCCAGGTGGTCTAACAACTCACCTCTATAGCAAGAATCACTGGAAATAAGACAGCAGTAGTTGACAAACAAAAATGCAACACTTGCTGAGGAATTGAAAATTGCAAAAACTGTAGAAGAGCATTTGTAGGCTTTATATTTCCAGTGAAACTCAAAATAGTACAACAATAAAATAGTAGTACCTTCGGAATTGGCTGAGATTGTGAATCCCTTGACTTGTTTGAAAATGTAAAAGAGTCTCCATCCTTACAGACTGGAATGTACTGTGCCTTAGGAAGGCTGTACAGCTCAGCCAGAACTCTGCATACTTCATCAATCCCAGATTTGTCTGCATCAAATACCTTCCACCATGGTGGATTCTCAGGAAGGGGTACTTGGAACCGACGAGCAGCAGCATAGACAACCCCACAAGCCACAACCTCGCTCTTGAATCGAACACACAAAGTTGTGCGCAAACTGCCCAAATTTGAATGTTAAAATAAAATTACACAACAAAACAGATTACTAATGGAACTGTAAGCCATAGTGAAAGACATGGAAAAACTACAACAATCGGCAGACATAAAACACAACTAAAAAAATTGAGGGAAAGACTGTGTACATTGGAATTAGACCCATTATTCTGAAACATAGTAGAAATGCAACTGTCTTGCACACTATAGTATGGCTATCAAATATACAAATAACTTTCAGATGCCTTCTTGGGTATACATCACTCTTATGCTATAGCATCATCAGAACAGTGTTCTCAAATGCAGCTTTTTGCAAATTGCTTATTGCTTATTTGTTGAAAGTTGGGTAAAGTATGGTGGTCCCTGGAAGAAGTAGGCTTTTAAAAGCAGGATATAAGCAAAAAAGCTATAAATCTAAAAGAAAAGGCTGATGGAAAACGAGAGTAGATCAAACTATAAAAATGGCAAGAGTAACATACAAAGGCCATTTGTAAGATTCAAGGAGCAAAAAGAATTAAAGAGAGGCAAAAAAATAACAAGGGTCTAAACACCAAATAAAACATGATCATAAAAAACAAACAGAATATGGGGCTTAAATGGGGCTGATTGAAGAATACAAATCATTGTTTGTTCTGATAGTCAAAAGAAGGGCGAGAAGGCTCCATGGATTTAAAAATCAGACCGAATAGAGAACCGGAAAAGGGACTAGATCCCAGTTTTTTGGTCCACTAGTAGTCGAAATGGCGACAAAATAAATATTTTATTTAATAATACAATTAAATTATATAAATTCTAAATGTATGACAATTAGCCATATTTAGTAAAAAAATTTATCATAACATTAAAACAATTTTTTCAAGTGAAATTTCCCACATTCCTATATTAATGAAAATTAATGAAAATAAAAATACTTAACTAACCAATTTAATAAGGAGGGGTGCACAAATAAAAACATTAATAAGTTTCTTGGGTATTAGATCCAACCTTAATCTACTGACTGTGGTACATTGGTCAGAGGTAAGAGAGAGGAGGTATGGGAAGTGTCTTTGGTGAGTGACCAAATTATCCATAACCTTGTCTTTGAATTGGGCTTTGAATTGGCATAAAAGCCTTGAGACAGCTTCAGAGAGAGAGAGAGAGAGCCACAGAAAACCAAGACAAAATGCCTCTCCTCCAAACTCCACTTTATTCTATCATCAAATTTAAGACCTCGCTCTGTACCATAATGGTTTTTTTTTTAAAGAGCCAAGTCTCTTTCTCTCAGAGTCCCCTTTTTATGTCCAACCCCCTCTGGAGATTACTTGGACAACATTGCCAAAGAAATCCATTAGGTACTAGTATGGTAAGTTAACAAAAAAGAAAGACATTTTTTCATCATATTTTCAGTGATAGCAAGTTGGGATGAACCCATGGAAAATTATTGAATACTCCGGGAATACCATTCATGCGTACTCCCCCTCCCCCCACATGAATTGTGGGTCTCACCATGAATTTTATTAGTAGAACCCACAATTATGTGAGAATGGAGAGTATGCATTTATGGTACTCTGCGAGTATTCTATAATTACCCTGAATCCACAAGGTAGAATTTCCATATTTTGAGTGGATTTGACTGTAAAGTGTTGCATCACCATCCTCATGACCTGCCACACCCATTTTCAGAGAAAATGCTACTGTTTGGCTGCATTTTCAGATCCATCACCAGTTTAACCAGTCCAGTTCTCAATTCTCAATTTACCTATTGAATTTCCGGTTTCTGGTTTTTTCCAGATTTTATTAAATTTCCAGTTTTTTAGCATATAACCAGGCTGGATTATTGGCAGGTCCAGTGTGGCTTTTAAAACCATGGAGGGGCTCCCACACATCAACATATACATATGTAAACTAAATGACACTTAAGAGTGTGTTTGGGAAGTGATGAAAGTTGAAGCTTATTAGAGTTTTTAGCTTATTTTTGCTACTATTTATGAGTCCCATTGTACTTTTTGTACTATTTATGAGTCTCACTATACTATTTAACTAACATTTAACTTTTTATACAGTACTTTCAGTAAAAAGTTTTTAGTTTCAGCTAAATAAGCTATTTCCAAATAAACCCAATTGAACAATAAAAATTCTAGATGCAAAGTTTTCGTGTTCAACGGATAACCAAACGATAAGAATAGAAAGTGCACAACTTGTGTTCGTGAGTAGTTAATTTATAAGAAGTACCTATCATTTGCTAGATTCCAAGCTTCCTGCCTCAGTTCTGGAGGTGTTTCAAGAGTAGCAAGGTAGTTAGATATGAATTTATGAGGATGTTCAACATGACAAACGAATCCCATCTCTTTCAATATATGTCTTTCTGTTCTGCTCAAGTCAGTTTTGAGGTCATGATATTTCTGTTAGAAAAAAAAAAAAAAAATAATAATTTTGAGAATTTACTGATTTTTTTAGAGGAAAAAAAATAATTTTAAACGCAAATACACATGAACTGCTAAAATTAAAACCTATTCAACAAAGACATTATACTTGGTGGTTGCCAAAAAGAAAGGGGGAAAATAAAAAATAAGTAATTTGGAAAACTCAATTCTTGTGCCAAATAAGAAGATGAAAAACAAAAACCAAGGTAATATCATAATAAAGAAGGTGGATGCCTAACCTGCGAACCAACCTCCAAATGCTCTATTGGTAAGTTCTCCCTCCTACATTCCATTCTGTGGAAAACAACGAGGACTTGTCTTGCTTTTCTTGGACTTTCCTCAAGCTTCGATGCAAGCCATACACAGCTTGCAGCAACTTTCTGCAAAACAAAGTGTAGAAGTTTTATAGAACTTTCTGCAGAGAAAACAGACATTAATTCAATGAAGCTCAATGCAAATATTTGACTTAGCAGAGGTGCAATATCGATATGAAACTAGAACATGAATGCACTTCCAAATAAAAAATAAAAATCATTCCTTTTCCTTTGTTTATTATCTATATCTCAGCAACAGAGTGATGGGAGACAAAGTTTAACCTTCACATTGAAGCGGGCAAATGATTTCTTGCAATAGAAACGATGGAATAGAACCTGCCCAGTAGCCATTACAGCTTGAGGTCTATATAAGTAAGAAGATTAAGGCAACATAATGAACCAACAAAATTAGGAAAAGTATACAATTTCATATACCAACATATATTCAATATATAAAGAAATCAAAACAGGATACAGTCTAAGCAAGATGCCACTTTCTTGGATGAGATCACAGCCATATATTCGTAAGATAGTTTCAGTCGCTTCATCTATACCATCTTTCCTAGATGGTGAGTTCTTTAGCTCCTCATCAGTTAAGTAGAAGTTGTCAATCGCCGTGTATATCATTCTAATCGTAAGAACTCAACAAGTTTCAACAAACCACTACAAAATAACAAATCAAAATTTTAGTCTCAAGAATTAACATGCATAAACCAATAAGTGGAAACAAAAATTCACATGAATTATAACTACTGTAAAACCATAAAGTAAGTTGTGTTTGCACAAAATCCAAAAGAGGATCCTTCACTAACCTATCTATCTTACTTTTATAATTAGTAACGGGTTAACCAGTTTGGAACCCAAGAACAACATACACAAAACAAAATAAAGCTGTATTTACACAAAATCCAAAAGAGTTTCCTTCATTAACCCCCTTTCTTCCATTGTCAGTAAATTAGTTAAACAGTTTGGAAACAAAGAATAAAAAATCATCTGCTAAATGTTTTAATGCGCTTATAGAGAGAGAAATATACATGCTTAACAAAAACTTAAGGGGAGGAAATAAAAGAAATTAATGCGGCTCAGTTGTATTTAATTTTGGGAAAATTTTAATAAATCCGGTTTGTCTTCATTTCCAATTGATGAAAAAGACTTTACAATTCAACCCCCCCCCCCCTTCTTCTTATGATTCTCAGTTAATTTAGACTCCGGTGTCCGAGCGGTGTCCTTTTTTTTCGCTTCTCCGACACAGCTCCGACACGGTGGACACGCCAGCAGTGTAAAAAAAAAGGACAGAAAATCACAGATTTTGACAGTCGCCGGTGAAAGTTTAGAGTCTGAGAAGTCATTACCGTGAAAGTTGAAACCCATAGACAGTCGCCGGTGCTAGATCAGGCCGATCGGCGAGCTCCAAAGACAGTCGCCGTCGACGCCGATCGCTTCCTCTCTCTCTCTCTCTCTCTCTCTCTCTCTCTCTCGGCGTGGCCAGGTCCGAGTCCGACCTCTTCTCTGCTCTCGTTTTTTTTTTTTTTATTGATCCCACTCTCACTAATATATATATATATATATATTTTAACCCAAAAGTTTAAATAGGCTATATTCAACATCAAACTAAAAACAAAACAAGCTTCTCTCCATTTTTTTTTTTTTCTTTAAATCCCACTCTCACTACAATACATATACATATACATATACATATACATATACATATACATATACATATACATATAATATATATATATATATATATAATTTTTTTTAATCCCAAGAGTTTAGAGCTTGTTTTCCTTTTATGTTTTTAGTTTGATGTTGAATATAACCTATTTAAACTTTTGGTTTGTACTATAAACATTTTATTTGTATATATTAAGAAGATTCAAAAAGTTAGTTATTGCTTTCTTTCCTGTCAAAAATACCCCTAAATTAATTAATCAACAACTTAAAAATGAAGTTAAAATAGTAAATCGGCAAAAGAAAGTTATTGCATTTTTTGCTGTCAAAAATACCCCTACCTAAAACTTAAAAACAGAGTTAAAATAATAAATTGACAAAAATAATAAATTTCTACTTCTACGTTGAAATTCCTTCCTGCTTCTAATAAACTTCTACTTTTACGTTAATTTAAATTCCTACTTCTATTCTCTAACTCCCAACAAAATAGGATCACTCTTTTGTTAATTTTAAAACCCCTCCAATCTACAAAACTCACCACACATATTCTTTTTTTTTTTTTTTCCTTTTTTTTTTGGTGATTGGAAAAAGTAGAAATCTCAAATTATAATAAATACAAATTATTAATTTTTACCTAAAAAATAAAAGAGCCTCTAAACACGCGCATGAGTGCGTGCTCAGAGGCTAGTGTGTATTATTGTACTACTTTGGGTGTTAGTTTACTTATTTGTAGTTCTTACATAATTTAAATTCTAGATATAAACGAATTTTATGTCTAAATATAAAATTTAATTAATTATTTAATTGTCATGTCCACGTCGTGTTGTGTTCTTATTTTTCAAAAATTGTCGTATTGCCATGTCTGTGTCCGTGCATCATAGTCATTAAGGCCTTCTATCACCCATTTCATAAGGTTAAACTTAACTCTAACACTAATGATGTATTCAAGTGACCCACAGAAAGTCAAATTTTACTACAAACATTTATGTAGGATTCAGCATTCTTGGCCACCATAGGGTTGGGCCAACATAATGCATTCTACTACAACTCATAGCAACCAAGTGTCAAGTTATCAACACAACAACAAAAATTCGCAAATGAAATCATCAAATTCATCCTAACATACACATTAAATAAATTTTAAAAATTCCACACTTCGAGGGGGTTTTGGCCCTATAATCTAAAATCATGACTTTCAACCTTTCCAGCCCTTCCAGCCCTTTGAAAGGGCAACTTCCAACTTCCGTTGTATTTAGATTATTTCTGACCTAATTGTGCATAAACGTGAATCAAGCATTCCAATTGAAAAAAATTTGGAGATTACTTCAAATATTCCATGTGCCAAACCCGGTGGGTCTCCAGCTCCTATCATTGTTAAACTCATTGGAAGGGAGTAAGCGGTGGCAGTAATACAAAGACCAGTGAGGGAAGAAGAATGATATTTTTAGGAGAAAAGAGAGCAAAACGATGGGAAACACCTTTCCTAAACATATACTTCCAATATCATTATACTTTCATACCATTGCAATTAAAAATGAACAAACATCAAACCATTTATAAAACATAATGAATAGTCAAACAGTAATTTCTTAAAAAGGGAAACATCTTGACATGAAGATTTTTGTAAGCATTCAAAATCACCAATTACAATACATTCTCAAAACATCATGAATAAAATTGAGCAATAAATTTCTCAAAGAAAATAATAATTAATTGAGCTATAATATTTTAGAAACATGTATACATATGAAATGCCTCAACGAACACGTGCATCACAACAACAGCAACAAGCCTTAATCCCAAATTTTAGGGGTCAGCTATGGATCCTCAATAAAATAGTTAGGGTTGTTGAGAATTTAACCTAATTCCCAAAATCTGTGTGATGCAAAAATAGAAGAAAGAAAAACGCACAAAGAATTATATACACAGAAAATAAAACACCCCTCTAATGTTATTCTGTATGAAATCGTACTTTGTTACTTCCTTAATTGATAAGTCTTTTTTTTTTTACTTCTACTAATGTTATTTTGGGTCTTCCTCTATTTCATCCTACAAGATCTCGTTGTAAAATGTATATTTGCAAAAACTTTCACATAATAAAAAGATACTTAGCATAATATTTGAATACAAGTAGCACTCTTATTTCCTTTGAAAACAATAAGTTTGAGAAAACTGGTATGTCTTAAAAAAAAAAAATCCCAAATCAGCAAATTCTGCTTACTTCGTAACACTAACCAAGCTCAACCAAGTAATGCCAACAAGAACCTAATGAAGAATAGCACAACCATGTCAAATAGGCACAAGACTAAAACTGACATTACATTTTTTGATAAGTAAAAATTTATTGATAAAATATTAGGGTTCTACCTAGGTATACTAGCTTATTTTGGAGGTTTTAAGGATTGGTTAAATGCCTCTAGTGATAGAAAATTAATTCAATACGAAAATATAAGCACGGCATGAATACATATATAATATAATGCTTACTATTATGTGCTCAACCCTTCAAACCCATTAAAAAAAAAAAAAAAACACCCAAAGAGGTCCAAGGCACCACCCAAACTCCACTTTTTTGTCCACCATAAACCTCAATGTCTCAACTACATGATTGCCCAAAATAGAAACCAAAACCCAATCTTTACATATTAAACTAACCAATCCTTAAACCTCCAAAATAAGATTTCCACAGCTTAGGTTAATTTTTCAAAATTATTTTACCTATGCTGGCCTGAACCCTGGAGGGCCTGGACTTTAAACCGTAAAGCCTGATTTAAGGAACCCAGAAATATATATTTCTAAAGAAACCAAACTCCTCACTTAATAACATTAAAAAGGTATTTCAAAATGCCCAAGCTTTAGCACAACAAGGCCATTTTTTGGTATCTTAAAGACCCATTTTATGCATTGTTGGATAGCTTTAAAAGGGAATAAAAAATAAAACCATGTTTGTGTACCATAATGACAACCCTTATGACACTAAAAAACACTATCAAAAGGACCATAGGCCTCCCAACATCCAATAGTTACAAGTGCAACTCACATCCAATTAAGAGTTACAGCTCAAACATATATCTTACTATGGACTTTGTCCTCAACCAGCCCATGAAAACTTAAAATCCTAATATTTCCAAAGACATTACAGCACCATAACTCAAGGGATTTGTCCCCACACAAATCTCTTGTTTCACACTTCCCTCTCTAGTTTGCTCAATAAACCCAAAGACAATACACATCCTCAAGGCAATTTCCCTATATGCACTCTCAAACTCAAAACAGGTTGTAGCTCAACTGGCAGCTGCTGGTGTTTCCTACAGAGCGGTCCAAGGTTCAAATCCCCCTCCCCCAACAATCGAATTATCAAAAATAAGAACGAAAACTCAAAACAGTCTAATTAATGAATTGGCCCAACCCTTTTGCCCATTCGATATGTTGTTCTCATTCACATGCTCACCCATCCATTTATCAACACAACCATAACCTTCAATTTCCCATTCCATAATCCCAAATTAACAAAACCCAGTTCCGTTAACAATTAAACGACCACAAAAAAAAAAAAAAGTGAGATTTCCTTAACCCAAGGTGGGGTTTTGGAAGAAACAAATTTTCCTCCTAATCGTACTCTTTATTTTATATATTCCTGATCTAAACTTATAATCTCAGCCCTTACATAAACCCCACCTTAGATTTGTACTAAAATTTGTTAGCAATTACCTCTAAATCCTGGCTTCGCCGAAAGGGCGCGGTGGCGGTGAGGAGCTTCTCCAAAAATTTGATGCTAACCACGGCAACCGCTTGATTAGGGAGGGAAGACGAGAGCGGAGGAGTTGGCGAGTGTGTGAAGAAAAGCAACAAAGTTATATAATGAGATGGACAAAATTTGGCTGCAAATATGAAATAGTTGCTTACCCGATGCACATAAGTTATATATTTTCACTTTCCTTAAAAGGTAAAATCAATTCAAAATAAATTAAAATTCAAAATTGTTAGAAATGGACCCAACTCATAAATTATGACCCATGGAATGAATCATTTACATAGGTGATAAGTGAGTTTAAACTTTAAATTTCTCATTTAAATTTTCACTCGATGGTGGAGTAATTTACACGTTTATTTGGATACTACTTATTTTGCCGAAAATAAAAACTTATTATTAAAAGTACTTTTGATAAAGGTAAATATTAGTTAAAATAGTACAATAGAACTCATAAATAATACCAAAAAATGCAATAAAACTCATGAATAGTAGCAAAAATAAGCTGTGGAATAATTTATAATTTTAATCAACATTCAAACACACACTTAGTGGTTGAGTATTTTTAGTAACCACATATGATGTGGAACCAAAAGAATATTTAAAATACTCCAAGTGTGAGAATACATACAATTTTGTGAGCTCTCAAATTAGCCATCTCCCTAGAGACACCATCTACAATTTCTCTAGAATTTGGAGTGTGGGATATAGAGTCTCCTCTAGTTACCATTTTGGCAATTTGAAAGTGGTCCAAAATAGGTGATCTATTCCACGAAGGTATGTGTCTATATGACCCATAGTATTTAATCAACAAAAATAACAAAAAAAAAAATCTAATTCAAAATAAAGGTTGAGTAAGAAATTTTACTTCAAAATAAAGATTAAAAATAAATATAAAGAGTTTAATTATTGATCAAATATACAACATTCATCTCAAAATATGATATAAGAATAACCTCTATCATCAATTAGACTGTTGTTCCAAATAGAACCAACAAAGGCTCCTGGACCTTTATTATTGAAGTAAAATTCCAATCACTCAATATTCTTCACACTATTTGGGGGCCCATACCTGTCACCCGCTGTAGCTTTTTTTTTTTTTTTTAAGTACCCAAACTCATCGAACCCAGTGAAAAAAAAAAAAAAAAAAAAAAAAAAAAAAAGAGAAGGAAAGAACGAACCAAACAGCCAACCTAGGAGAAGAAATGAAAAAAAAAAAAAAAAAGTCAAAAGATGCGGTTGGGTACTGTTTGTGGGTCTCCTATGTGTGTTTAATTACAATATTGTCATTGAGTTATGAGTTATGAAAACTGAAAACAGCCAAAATGTGTTTTCAGTTCCATAACTCAAAAATCAGATAATTGAGTAATGAAAACAGAGTTATGGAAACAGAGTTATTGTGCAGCCAAACAACCTTTTTGCTATGGGTCCCACCATTCTTGAGAATTGAGTTATGAAAACAGAGAATTAAATTAAGGAAACAGGTGAACCAAACACCCTCTAAGTTTCTATACATAACTTGGCGGAAATGCCGAAAAGTAATCATTTGTAAGTTGTAATTGTAGCCTCCTTTTAAAAGACGAAACCAAGACACTGCTTTGGAGAACTTGTCAGTGCATAACCTCAATCATAACTAAAATACATTGATCATGAATTGGCTCTAGTCTAGAGTACCAAATAAGTTCAGCTATTTTACTTGAAGAATTCTTTAGGCCATCTTGGGATAAAATTGTAGTCATCACATGTTCAGTGCGGGTAAGCAACCCACGTCTATCAACAAGGACATCTCAGTTTCTCAAAAAATAAAAAAATAAAAACCAATGACATCTTTTTAAAAAAAAATGAAAATTAAGGTCTCTATAATTCCTTTTGTAATATAATCCCAAAATTACTTACTCTGTTTACAGAATCTTGGTTTTTTTTTTTTTTTTTTTTTTCTTCTTCTAGGACTGAATAATCCTTGTCTTTCTAACATTTGTCTTCAGTATTTGCTTTTGATGAATCAAGAAAAGTCACCAATGAGTCGCACGGTGCTTCTTTCGCTCCGTATATTAACCTGCACGAAACAAAAGAGAAAGCCTATCGAAGGACACCGGTGTGGTGCCGGCCAAACACCCTCCGAAGGTTAAGTCAGAAAATATTCTCACAACTCTAGAGTGCTAGAGAAGGGTTAATTATGCGTACCTTGGCTTGTGAGGGTATTGGGGCTTTTATAGTGGCTTGAAGTTGACATCCCTTTCTTGGCGCGGAAGTCTTTTCCTTATAGGACTCTCCTTGTAGAATCCTAAACGTGATGAACAAATCTCCTCCTTATACGGAAGATCTTTACCAAATATATAAGATTTCCGGAGTCCTACTAGCGCAAGGACTCTATTCGGGCCTTATGAGAGTGGGTCAAAATATCCCCTATTAGGGGCTCAACAGGCCCATGGACAGCTAGCCCACCATCCTTCACTCCGTCCACATCCGGCCCGTTCACATCAGGTCCGTCATAGGAGGCCCGTGCAAATGATGGACCCGTTTATTCGGGCGTACCGGACCATATTCGGTCCGTTCAGTCACATAAGACATTCCAAGGTATTTTGTCCCTTTCAGTTGCCCCCTCACCTGATGGGTCCGTCAACAATAATGAACGGACCCATGGGGTGACGGATTTAAAACTTGGTCAGGCATACAGGACACTTATGTCCGTAAATTTTCATCCGTACATTGCTGAATCAGGAGCTGACGCATTAGTGTGTTGTGCCACGTGTCATCCTGTCAATGGCTGTTGTTTTGGAACGAGGCGTCGCTTCGTCTTCCGTGCACTCCCAGTATAAATATCAGTCCTCCGCCCCTCATTTCCCCACTTGCTGCTAGAAGAGATTGTCAGAGCGAGTCCGTCACGTCTGTCAGAGCGCAATCCGTTCACTCACGCATCCGTCGCCCGTCGCATCTTACTCCAAGCTTCTGGTGAGTTATTTCATTCCCGTCCTTTCTTTTTCCTTTTGCTCTTATTTGTATTCCATGTGTCCGTCGTTATTTCCAACCCGTTAGAGTCTTAAGTTTTGTCATTACACGTAGGCCATGTCTAGTGCGTCAAGTAACCAGTCGATCGTTCCCGACGGGGCGGATTATGAAGGGGTATACCCGTCAGGTCCCAAAGACCACGACGTCCCGAGCGAGAGTAGTCCGTCATCATCTTCCTCGTCCTCAACACATGAGGGCCTGAAGATGATCGAAGTCCAAGAGGTGTCGGACGACGAAGAACAACAAGTGAGGTCCGTCGTGGGGGTTGATGGACTTAGAGAGTTCATCTTGCCCCCAGAGTGGACGGTCCACGCCTTTACGTCTACCATCAAGAAGGGTCACTTCAATACCCTTAGGGACCGCTACCAAATTCCAGACCACATCCCACTCCGTCTACCGTATAAGTCAGAAAAATGTTATTATGAAGGAGTTGACGGAGTGGGTGTGTATGAGCAAGTGCTTAAGGCTAGTCTGAGGTTCCCGTTGAGTTCGCTACATCGCGAACTCTTAAACTATTTAGGCATCTCCGTCAGCCAGGTGTCCCCCAACGCCTGGAGAGTCTTCATCGCTATGGAGGTCCTATACGGAGCCATGTCGGACGGAGCGAGGAGGCTTTCAATAAAAGAGTTCCTCCATTGCTACCGTCCGGACGAAATTGACAAGTCAAGGGGAATGTACAGCTTCGTCCCTAGGAGTTCCGTCCTGAAAGTCATCTATGAGACCCCGGACTCAAATAGGGACTGGAAGAGTCGTTATTTCTTTATGGAAGGAGAGGATTGGATGTGTCATCCAGGGGAGACGGACTTCATGCCCGTCGACACAGTTTGGGGCATTTTAAACTCATCTGGTACGGTCCGTCATATATTATTTCGTACATCTTAGTAATTTGTACTGTTTCTAACCTCCGTCTTCTATGGTGCAGTTCGACGGCGTCCCCAAATTTCACTCGAGGAGTTCAGTTTCCTTGAGAGGATCTTTTCCAAGACAACACTAGAGGAGAGGACGTGGGCCAAGCTCGTCAACCTCAATACTATTCATTGGTATTGTGACGGTCCCGAGCCCACCCCAGCGGCTTTAAAGTACGAGAAACAGACCCGTCTGCGTAAGTCCGTCTACCTCATGCCCTTCCACTTCTTTTTTGTATCGTTATTATTGTTCCTTAGTTCGTCGCCCTTTTTCAGAGATGTAGGATGCAAAAAGACAAGCGGCCATAAGACTTCAAGCTGTGAAGAACAAGCAAGCCGGGACGGACCCCATGGGGATGGGCTTTAGTAAACCATCTTTAAAGCGGAAGCTGCCCGTGAGAGGCGACCATCCACCTAAGCAGCCCAAGGTCCCCTTGGACCCGGTCCTCGGCTTGATGGCTGAGGGAGTAAGTCAGTTACTCCGGCCAAGCATGGCAAAGGCAAAGGGCCGATGACGGGTCAGCCAGGTGAGCAGAAAAGTCCACCCGTCTTGCTTCGCGAGGACTCCAAGTATGCCTTGGAGAAACTGTCGTCGATCATTACCACCGACGACTACGAGGATCTTGGTAATCACTCGACGGAGGCGATGGGGGAGACGGGCCTCTTCAGCATTGCCCAGGTAATCACTCCGTCGNTGTCTCGCGACCGTTTGCTTGGGTCGCCTTTTAGTTTTCCCGGGAATGTCAGTGTCTCCTTGTCTTTGATTTGCATCAAGACTTGGTCAATTGGGGCGTTCAGGGGGGTGAAACTTGTGAACCTCCCGCTCGGGGGCTTAGGGCGCCTTTCGTCCCTTCTGTCTCCTGTCCTTGGTCTTTTCTGCCCTTGGTCCTGGCGCATGTCCACTTGCGTTCCTCTTCTTGGGCCTTTCTTCCCGTGCAAGCAGCGCGTCTTCCACGTTCATGTACTTGGTGGCCCTATAGAGTACCTCCGACATGGTTTCGGGTCGTTTTTGTATAGTGAGAACAAAAACTTGCCCTTCCGCAATCCGTTCGTGAAAGCTGCCACCAATATCTTGTCGTCGGCTTCATCAATTGAGAGTGCTTCCTTATTGAAGCGGGTTATGTAAGATCTTAGCGTCTCGTCTTCTCTCTGCCTGATGCTCATCAAACACGCTGTGGATTTCTTGTACCTGTGTCCCCCTATGAAGTGTGAGGTGAACTGAGCGCTTAGTTCTTTGAAAGTGCTGATGGAGTTTGGTGTCAGCCGACTGAACCAAATCCTCGCGGAACCCTTCAGTATAGTTGGGAAGGCCCTGCACATGATTTCGTCCGGTACCCCCTGTAGATGCATCAGGGTTTTGAAAGTTTCCAGGTGATCTAGAGGATCCTTCACCCCGTCATAGCTATCTATATTCGGCATGCGAAATTTGTGGGTAGGGGGAAGAGTTCATGGCCGCAGTGAAGGTGAGTTTGTACGATTGACCAGATCGTCAAGGTCACTGGAGACTCGCCCCTTGAGGGCGTTCATCATGACTTCCATCTGTTCCCTCATTGCCTGCATCTCAGCGACAATATGTGGTGGAGTCGCATCTGTGAGGGATGGCATGTTCACGTGCTGCCTCTCCGGCCTGCTTGGGGCGTGGCTGCCCTCAGGTCTCTCCTGATTCCTGTTTGGAGCGCTAGTCCCTTCCTGATCTTCTGGCCGGTTATTTAGTGCTGCATTCTTCTGGCGCAGCTGTTCCTCTAAGTCGAGGTTCTGTTTGGTGAGACGCTCCACGGCTGTACTAAGGGTTCGAACTTGTCTCTCGAGGGCAGTCATGGGTGGTTCTTCTCCTTGCACGTCATTAGTAGTTGCCATTGAGCGAGTGAGTACCATGCAACCTTTTGGTCCGGGAAACGATAGTATGGCTTAATTACTCGATTTCCCACAGACGGCGCCAACTGATGAATCAAGAAAAGTCACCAATGAGTCGCACGGTGCTCTTTTCGCTTCGTATAGTAACCTGCACGAAACAAAAGAGAAAACCTATCGAAGGACACCGGTGTGGTGCCGGCCAAACACCCTCTAAAGGTTAAGTCAGAAAATATTCTCATAACTCTAGAGTGCTAGAGAAGGGTTAATTATGCGTACCTTGGCTTGTGAGGGTATTAGGGCTTTTATAGTGGCTTGAAGTTGACATCCCTTTCTTGGCGCGGAAGTCTTTTCCTTATAGGACTCTCCTTGTAGAATCCTAAACGTGATGAACAAATCTCCTCCTTATACGGAAGATCTTTACCAAATATATAAGATTTCCGGAGTCCTACTAGCGCAAGGACTCTATTCGGGCCCTTATGAGAGTGGGTCAAAATATCCCCTATTAGGGGCTCAACAGGCCCATGGACAGCTAGCCCACCATCCTTCACTCCGTCCACATCCGGCCCGTTCACATCAGGTCCGTCCATAGGAGGCCCGTGCAAATGATGGACCCGTTTATTCGGGCGTACCGGACCATATTCGGTCCGTTCAGTCACATAAGACATTCCAAGGTATTTTGTCCCTTTCAGCTTTAAAGAACCACGTTTATGGTGCTCTTGCGAGAAGTAATACATCATGAAAATAGTAATGAGTAGTATAAATCTCTTAGAGCATTTCAACCAAATATCATGACTCTGTCAAGTTTTTCGTTTGTGTTTAATAATCTTCTATTCACATGGCTAGATATGTTTGGTGGAGTATAGAGTAAAGCATATAAGGTGGTACAAAAGATTTGGACTCGAGAGCAGGATATATGTAACCTTTGTACGGGGAGTATTAGACCAACTGGTCCATGCATGGAATCTTAAGACTGGACAGTAATAGTATGACATTTGTTATAATTGGAAAGACAAAGTTTAGCTACAAAATCGATTGTAGCCTTAGGCTACAAACTCACTTAATAAAATAAATATTACTGCATATTTTGAAAATCTAACCGTTGAATTACATGTTCTTTACGCTTTTAATACACATGTCAATTTTTGTGTCAATTGGATATCATTTACTATATAATCTATAATTTTATATTTTATGCATAATTTTAAATTACAAAAACTTGCAATTTAAAAATTTATTGATAACATAGCTATTAAGCTTTAATTTTTTTTGAAATTTTGCAAACATGGAGAATATAAGAAGATGCAATCCAATGGTAGATTTGTCAAAATTCACTTCCAATAAAAAGATATTGAGTGAGTTTGTAGCCTAAGGCTACAATCGATTTTGTAGCTAAACTTTGTCCTAATTGGAATTAGAATTAAATCAATTAATGCAGTACCTCCAGTCCACAATGAACCATTTCTTAGTACTACTTTTTGTTTCTATATTTAAATAAGGGTTTGGTTAATGGGTGTATAAAGCGGTAAAGCCCAAGGTTGCCCAAGGGGGAGAAAAACAAATAAAACAAAACAAACAAACAAACAAACAAACTTGATCACCCTAAAAAAAACTTGAACATCCTAAATAAAAATTTGAGTCCATTAAAAATAAATTTTGACATCTTCAAAATTTTGATCTATTAAAGATTGAACCAAAAAATTGTGAGAAATGTTATGTTCATAATATTTTCACAACACTTTCACAACAAATTCTAAGTGGCATGTTGTTACCAATGGACAAAAAAACAATTTCAATAATACTTAAATTAGAACCAATAACAATTGCGACCTAGGATTTGTTGTGGAAATTTTATGGATGTAACATTTCTCAAAAATTGTTCAAACAAACAAATTAGCCTAAAAGCCAAATCAAACATTTAATTGTGATATTTAAATTTTTTTTTTCAAAAGGCATATTTTAAAATTGCTATTTTTTTATAATTTAAAAAAAAAAAAAAAAAAAAACCCAAAAGGCATACTTTCCAATAGCTTGTCAGTTAATGCTCACTTTAGTTTTAGTTGAATTTATTAATTTATGTGATACATCTTGTACATGCGCATATTCACTAAAATAATGCATCAATACTTTATTGAACATAATTAATGTAACGGTTTAATGCCTAAGGTTGGAGAAAGTATAACAATAAGAGTGAGATGATATTTTGATTATTAAATAATGGAGATTTTAATTCATCTTAATGAGTAAATGTTAAAATAAATTATAGGAAAATTAGAAAGAAAATGATAATGACATGGCTGTTGATGTAATTCAATTAGAGTGTAGTAACAATAATGCTATAATTAAGTAATAAAAAATGAGAGAAAATAAAAATTAATTGGAAAATACAATCTAATTATCTTAGAGAGAAAACTACATTGAGAATAAAAAGAATAAATTATACTTTAAGAAATAGTTCAATTTTAAGGATAACAAATTATTTTCAGTAAATTTTCAAGAATAAATTATACGTTATACCACATATGAATTAAGGTGAATATTAGTGGGAATAAAAAGGAAAAAATGAAAAAGGTTAGAGAAAGTAAAAATAAGGTTTTTTTTTTTTTTTTTTTTTGAGAATCTAGTATAACAATAAGTTGAGAAGTTAATAATGAGAAGAGTTAAAATTAAGAAAGAGATAAATTTTTGATTATTAAATAATGGAGATTCTTTTTTCATCTTAAATGTGTAAATTTTTTTAAAAATTTATAGGAAAAATTAGGAATAATAATAATGATATGACCGCTAATATGACTCAATTGAAGTATAATAACAATAATACTACAATTAAGTAATAAAAAAGGAGAGATGATAAAAATTAATTGGAGAAAACAATGATTGAGAATAAGAAGATTATATGATTATACAAAATTTTATATAATGTTAACGATTGTTAAAATACTATGTGAATAACGATAACAAAGGTTAACAATTGATAACAAATTAGTCAATCATATAATCTTCTTATTTTAAAATATTTTACATCAGAAAATATTATAGGAACAATATGAACTGACAAATACAATCAATATAAAATTTAAATTTTGTATAAAAAAAATAAAAATATTTACAACCATCATGGGTCACCTTTTGGATTGTATGGTATAAAAAATTGCGTTTGAGAAAGTTTATTTAAAACTAAAAAAATAATTTCCAAATTCTATATAATTTTTAATTATACAAAAAATGTTATAAAAAACTGTAGGTTCACGATTTGTAGCCCAAGCCCAAAAGGTATGGAATATGAGCCCAATGAGCTCAGTACAATGAATTTGTAGAGAGTGGGTGAAAGAGCTGGGCTTTTGGTATATTAGACAACGGTTAATAAGGATTTCAAAGATGAACAAACATGAAACATACGTAAACCTTAATAAAATGATTGTCCAAGGAAATAGATTATGGATTAATCTAATAGTTCTAAAAGTTAATACAGTTCTTAGTACTACAGTAATTTCTTTTCACTCTTTTTCTCTCTCCTTTTTTTTGTGTCCCCTCTTATGGGAGATCTTTTACATTATATAGTTCCTTTCAGGCCATCTTAATCATACACTTATTAATCATCTAAGTCTTCACTCGAGTACATGTCCCATCAGATATTTTCTTTAGCTTTTTGTGAATGGTGATAGCTGAGACTGCACTGTTCAGAGTCTTCTCCACATAAATGCGGCCAGAAAAGTTGCTGCAACGCATTTAATGCGGTGATAACAGCTTTTTTGTTTTAGATATTTCTGTGTTCTTATCACCTTTGTACGTGCTTGAAGTTCATCTTGATTATTGGAATTCCTTGGAAGATCACCTAAATTATCCAAATGCATGCTTGACCGATATTTATCGTATCCGAAAAGGAGTTACTCTTCGGACTATATTCCTCTATTCTTTACTTATGTGATTTTCAACTTGGGGCATCTCCTAATCATTTACTCCCTCTCGGACATATCCACGTCCTCGGATAAAGCCCAAGGCCCAAATACAAATTTGGGTTCTTATCCCTGCAATAACTTTTATTAAAAATGACATTTTCACTAACTTTTGAATTCTTGAGAAAAATTGTATTATTTTTTAATAATAAATTTTATTAAAAAAGATAATTAAGGTATATAAACAATTATTGGTTTTCCTTTTATGCATTATCAAAACTTTGGGGTCAACCTTGAATTCTCAACAGACTAATCAGGATTGGCTATATGAATTCCTTTTAGCGATTCTATCTTCTTCAAAATCATACTCTATCACCTTCTTAATTGACATTTCATTTTCTACAACCACTACTACTAATGTATTTTAGATCTTCATCTACCTTTTTTTCATTTTCTCAACTTGAATCAACTTACTCTTCGTTGTTAGTGTTCTTTAGGATAATGAACAAGAATTGATTCACATCCTCGAAAGCATTACACTTGGATATAAAGAGAATCACCTTCCAACAAATGTAATTAATTTGATGACGTTTAAGATACACATAGAATAGTACCGCAACTGTACACCAGGGTGATCGTAATGTATCTTACAAAAGGAAATATAGTATTAAAGATAGACATCAATTACCCCTTAAACTAACAAAAACAAAAGTCCAGTAATGATAATTTCTAATGGGAATAAAATGTACAAGAGATTATCATTTTTGCAGTTGTGATAAATTCGAAGAATCAGCACCAAAAAATCATCTCAGTTAATAGAAACTCAAATCTGTCACATACTTAACAGAAGGTATCAACTTTCAGAAGATCATAAGTTGGAGATAGTAGAGTTTCCTTCTCATTCATTAGACTCAATAAGCATTAACACAACTTCCCGCATTGATGGCCGTTCCGAAGGGGACATACTCGTGCACATCAAAGCAATTTTAAAGACAGTAAGCATGTGATCAACTGTAATTTTATCTTCAAGATTCAATCTGGGGTCAAGTATCCCAGATGTCAATGAATGGTCCCGAATATAGTTTCTCACCCATGTGACAAGATCACCCCCTTCATCCAGTGGCTGTACAGGAGTTTTCCCAGTCAGCAACTCCAACAGAACAACCCCGTAGCTATAGATGTCACATTTTTCTGTAACCTTCATAGTGTATGCATACTCTGCATGATGAAATGTCATTTTCCCTTTTAGAAGTAAATAAATCTCTATCATAATAGAGAACAAGCATGACTTGGCAAAGCAATTCATGTGGGGTGTGTGTGTATGTGAGAGAGAGAGAGAGAGAGAGAGATGAGAGGTTTCCCCTCTAAGCTTAACTTGATAGTGTTAGTTTTTCTATTTACAGTGTGAAAGTTCTATAATATTAAAAAACAAAATGCCTTATGATGGTCTAGGAAAGATAACTAAATGCATATACAGTATTTTCGTTAACCTTATTAAAGAATATTTTTATCTGCAATAGTCTCATAGACAAATGATAATTAAAAGTATTTTCTGTGAGTCTGAAAGGGCTTAAAATGAAGCTTACCAGGAGCAATGTACCCATATGATCCTGCAACCGCTGACATTGATTTAGACTGAGGCATGTCAATTACTTTTGCCAAACCAAAGTCACCAACATGAGCTTCAAAGCTGTCATCAAGTAGAATATTGTTGGACTTTATATCACGGTGAATAATCCTTGGTTTGCAATCATGATGTAAATAAGCAAGACCTTCAGCGGCTCCAAGAGCAATTGTGAACCGAGTTGGCCATTCCAAACTAGAAGAAGCCCCATGCAGCATTTCACCCAAGCTGCCCCTAGCCATGTACTCATAGAGTAGCAGATTCGAACCCTGATGATAGCAAAAACCAAATAGCTTCACAATATTACGATGCCTAATCTTCCCAAGAGTTGAAATCTCAGCCCGAAAACTGTTCTCAATGCTGTCCCCCTCCCTATTAGATGCTAGCTTCTTAACAGCTACAATCGGTCCAGAATGCATAACTGCTTTATAAACTGTTCCGCAAGCTCCCCTTCCAACAACATAGCTGTCATGAAAATTGTCCGTGGCCTCAACCAGATCTTGTAAAGCAAACCCCTCTTTTGGAGGAAAGTAGATATCTGAATCCGAAGATGGAATCTCATTATCTTGCAAGGAAGGAACCGTCTCAGCTGGGCGTCTCATGAAGTATAAAATAATTACAATTAGAATAAGAGAAATCCCACCTATAGCAGCCGCAATAACTGTAATGATTTTACTCCGAGGAGCATTATTTCTTTCCAAAGATGGAAAAGGAGAAGATGAATTTCTACTGCAATCACTGAGAGGGCCACCACAAAGTCCTTTGTTCCCAATAAAGCTGCTGATGGCCATGTTCTGAAACAGTGGTATATAAGGCAAAGGTCCAGAAAGGTTATTGTATGAGAGGTTGCACCCCAATAAACTAGACAGATTTTCAAATGTGCTAGGAATTTCACCACTCAATTGATTATTATTGAGGAAGAGGAATTCCAGTAAATAAAGATTGCCAAGCTCTGGTGGTATTCTCCCAGTTAGATCATTATTACTAAGATTCAATGCAATCTGCAGGCTTGAAAGGGAACCCAACTCCGGAGGTATTTCACCAGAAAATTGGTTGCCACCCATCTGCAACTCTGTCAGATGGGAGAGGTTTCCCAATGCCAAAGGTATATTTCCGGAGAATTTATTTTCCGAAAATCTGAGAAGCTCTAACTGTGAAAGTGCTCCAAGCTCATTTGGTAATGCACCTACAAACCTATTTTGGCTGAGATCAAGTCGTTGAAGCATCTTGCAGTTAAAAATTTCAGGCAGAATCTGTCCTGTGAGCAAGTTTGATGAAATATTAAAAGTCACCAACTGAGAGAGATTTCCGATTTCCTTAGGCAACTCTGTAAAGTAATTATCAGCAATGTGAAGCCTTTGTAATTTTTGGCAGTTTCCAACTGAAGGAGGAACTGGACCAGCGAAACTGTTCTGACCCAATTCAAGAGCAGAAAGGTTCACTAATTTGCACAACTCTGATGGAAAGCTCCCAGTAAGCCTGTTTCCAGCCAGACGAAATTGCACCAATGATTGGCAGTTCATGACTCCAGGTGGGATATTTCCATACAGGTTATTAGACTCCAGATTCAACAAAATCAGGTTAGAATGTCGACAAAGATGGGGAGGTATTGTTCCAGTCAGCTGGTTGTCTGAGAAATCAACCACCCAAAGTGGGCTGTAAAGACCAAGCCCCTGAGGAATGCTTCCAGTTAGAAAGTTACTAAAAAGCTGTAATTGGATCATTTTAGCCAAATATTGAAACCCAAATGGAATAGGACCGGTGAGGTTATTAATTGAGAGATCAAGCTTTGTCAAGTTCCTCAAGTGACTGATCTCATTTGGTATAACACCTGTAAGCTGGTTCCCAAAAAGGTACAGTAAGTGAAGGCCTGTTATCTTACTGAACTCAGAGGGGATTTCACCTGTCAAATAGTTCTCTGAGAAATCAATTTCTGATGCCAGAGAAAGATTCCCAATCTCCCTTGGAATTGTTCCATTCAGCTCATTCCTATAGAGGTACAACTTCCTTAGAGCTTTGAGGTGCCCAATCTCCTTGGGTATACATCCCACAAGAACATTCTCATACAAAGCAAGAGTATCAAGGCTCGTACAGTTCCCAAGCTCCTTTGGGATAGACCCTGAAAGCTGGTTAGCCCAGAGAATCAGATCTGTCAACTTCCCAAGCATCCCAATCCCCTTTGGTATTTCCCCTCCTATATCATTTTGGGCAAGACCAAGTAATTCTAAATTCTCACATCCACTTATTTCATCTGGTATGCTACCAGAAATAGCATTTTGCCCAGCTCTAAATCTAGTTAAGCTCTTAAGATTTCCAATAGAATGAGGCAATGGACCTGTGAGATTGTTGGTGTATGCCACAAACTCGACCAATAAAGACAAGTTTCCGAGCTCCTCTGGAATAGAACCTGAGATTTTATTGTTGCATACATTCAAACTTCTTAAATAAGGCAGCTTCCCTAACTCAGTAGGAATTTGCCCATCAAACTGATTATTATTCAAATAGATATATTCCAAGCTGGAACAGTTTCCAATCTCCCGAGGTATATCTCCAGTGAACCTATTGTAACCAAGATCAAGCTTATTTAGATGGACCAAACCGCCAATGCTAGGGCTCAAGATTCCAGAAAGATTCATTGAACTCAAGACAAGCGACCAAACAACTGGGTCATTATCAAAAGTGCAATTCACACCAATCCATGCACATGGTGTTTGATCATTCGAATTCCAATTTCGCAAAATGTTAAATTCATCACGAAGACTATTTTTCAGCTCTAGGAGGTACTGCCCCTCCAAATTCAAACCCTCTGAAGTACAAACAAGTAGAGTAGTAACAAACACAAATAGGACAAAACTCAATCCTAAAATGCTCCTTGAATTGAAATTCCTTGACATTTTAATAGCCCTCGGCTTGATCAAAACTACAAAATAAATTAGAAAACATTAAATCCTGCACATGCATAATTTCATAATTGAAATGAAGATAATTGAATTTCTCAAATGACACCAGAATTTCAATAGTAACTAGAACAAAGACTCTGGCTACAAAATCCAATCACGTATACAAAAGAGTGATGAATAAATCATATGAAGTGTAACTAAATTCAATATTCAAATAACTCAACCAACCAATATGGAAATTTAAGACATGAGAATGCAATTCCATTCAATCATCTTAAAGAACCGAAAGACCAGCCTAAGAGGAATTCAAAAACAGATACAAATTACAAAACAGTGATAAATCCATCAATTAAAACTACCCAACAACTCATAATTCAGAAACTTCACAAAGCAAACAAGAATTTCCAACCAAAACCCAGAAATTCAGTTAGCAAAAGATCCCCAACAACTCTCAAAATTGAAAAATACCAATATGGATTGCAGAGATTATAAAACATACCTCCTAAAGCCAATAATCAGTCATCAAAAAAGAGATAATAAAAGCAGCAAGTCCACCACTTCCAACAGATTCCTCCTAGTGATGACAAACTGAAAACGGTGGAATTCATGAACCAAAGACGAAAACAAAACAAACCCAGTTCGGCTTTTTTTTCTCACAAATGGTGGGGATACAGTGGATCCAAAGGTTAAGATTTTTTTTTTCTTTTTAAAAGAGAAGAATTCTAAGAAGAAGAAAAAATCTCTAGCCCATTTTGCGGCTTTTGAAGCCGGGAACGTAAAGTGCAATGAATCCAAAACAGATCTTCTCAGTATTATCTTATTGAAAAAGATTGAAAAGCCGAGACTTTGTGCAGCAGTCTCGGCAAAAAAACTCTTGGCTGAAGCTTTAATGGCCGACAATGAATGCTTTTATCTCGTCTAGTCTTACTCTTCACTGTAATAATGGGCTGTTTGGTGTTGTATGAATGGACGAGTCTCTCTGTTTCTTTGTCTGGAAGTGGAGGGCTACGTATAAGTTTCTTTGTTTATTATTGCAGTGCTTGTTTGAGAAAAAAAGTTAAGGAAAACTGTGTGAAGCTTTTTTAGAGAGAGAGAGAGAAAGAGACGGCGAAGTAGAAGTAGAAGTAGTATCTGTATTTCTCATGTTTTTGTAGAGAAAGAGATAAATATGGGATTTCTTGATTAGGACGGCTGCCTTCTTGGATAGGAAGGTAGGTAAGTGGAATTTTCATTTGTTCCTCTTCCTCTCCTTCTTCCCCTACCCTTTAGCCTTTATGACCATTTTTTCCTACTTCCCCCACCCTCACTACTTCTGCCCTCTCATATTACCCACTAACGTTGCTGTCATGTCATATCATATGTATCTATATTCAAAACCATTCGTCGCTCTTTCTCAACAAAAAAAAAAAAACCATTAGTCGCTAAACTAGCTCGTGCAATGCACAAAAGTTTAACAAAATGTAGACCTTTCTCTTTTTATATTTTTGCCTTCAATATAAAATTGATAACTATGATAGCTTTTTTTTTTTTTTAAGAATCTAATTATGGTAATTATTAATGAACATTTATTATATTTGTATTTGTATATGGAACCATCAATTGTTTTACACCTTTTAAAGAAAATATGATGTTGGAGGGTTTAAATATAGAATAGAAACTAAATTCAATTAATAATATATATATATATATATGATGTGTAAAATTATGAGGTCTCAAAAACTTAGGTGATAAAATATTATAAAATTTACCAAAAGGTAAATGTTTTTAATTTTAGGTATATTAAGATTATATAGATTAGTATAACATGACTTTTACATGAGATTATCTCTAACATATTTTTTATTGAATATCAATCCCAATTTTCCAATCCTAGTAATTGAAAATTTTATTGTGGTATTAGATTTATTTATTTATTGATAATGCGGTAGACTTACTTTATATAAAATTGGAATGAAACATTTTTGTATCTTCCTTTTTTTTTTTTTTTTTGCACTTTCAAAAATAATTCTATTACTTAATTAAGAGTGATTTAATTCTAAGAAAGACATAAAGCTAAATTATTATAATTTAATTTAAAATTGTCAATCAAATTCTCTCCCGCTAATAATCCAAGTCCAACATACAGTCTCAAAAAAAAATCCAACATACATCTACATATAAAAAATAAATAAAAATTAAACTCTCCAAATAAGAGATTGATTAAATTAAAAAAGATTGAAAAAATGAAAGTAAAAGAGTCAATTCTCTTAATTCTTAAATAATGACAGGTTTTATACTTAGGGTGTGTTTGGATGCCGCTTATTTTGCTAAAAACTGAAAACTGAAAACACTATAACAAAATAAATTTTAAATATATGAATAGTATTGTGGGACCCATTTTTAATGAAATTTTGTGTAAAAAAAGAGATTTGTAAGTCCTGTGAATAGTGCACGAGACCCACTGAAAAGCACTGTTCACTGCTTATTTTACTGGTCAAGAGGTAGTTGGGTCCTGTGCACAATGCACAAGACCCATTGATAGATGTGATGGAGCGCATCTTAGTAAAAAAAATTAAAAATTTTTTTTAAAAAAAAAGCTAAAAACGCAAATGCCAAAACGCAGCCGCTATCCAAACGCTGCTTTAAACGATTACAATTTAAATTTTTTTTTTTTTAAGTTCAAAAAGCGCTAGCATGTAAAGTGTATAGGCAAATTTTTTTTTCAGATTCTCCAACATGATATTGCCAAGAATTTTTTTTTTTTTTTACTATCAAAAAGAGAAAATTTTTTTTTTTATAAACCAAGGATTCATAATATATATATATATATATACACACACATACACACTTGGGATGAAACAAGAAATGGAAAAGGATAATTCTGAAAACCAGAAAAAGACAATATGGTTCCAAAAGCAAGGGAGTCAATACCGTACCGGAAGCTGTACCAGTTTGGCCAGCGGTACGATATATTTCGAATACCAGTCAATACCGGTATACCGTTTCGGGTTTACCGCTATTTTTTATATTTATAAATATATATATATATATATCTGTGTTGTGTGTGTGTGTGTGTGTGTGTGTGTGTGTATTATAATAAATATAAAAGTTTACCATAAAACATTTCCTCAATTCAAAACTAATTATTCATGGTTTTAAACTTTAGTATCAATTAAAAGAAAAAAAAACACAATATAAAAAATAAAAAGCTTAAAAGTTACCAATGCATACTAAGAAAACAAATAATACTTGTAAGTTAAAACAAATAAGTTACCATTCTGCCCTAATAAAAATTCAAAAATTACAAAACTTTAAAATAAAAAATAAATAAAAATAAAAAACTTTTTTTGTACCGGCCAGTATTGCCCGAAATTGGCTGGTATGGTCGGTATTTAAACGGTACGAAACGTTGATGTTTTGATGTCAGTATACATACTGGTACAGTACATACCGGTCGGTACAGCCAATACTAGTACGGTATTGACTACCTTCAAAAGCCAGCCATCCCACGCCACTAACTTATTTTTCACTTGGATTTTCACCCAAAAAAAAAACTTATTTTTAACTTATTTACGTAATTTTATTTTGGGGTAATTTCACTTTACCACCAACTCTACCCCAGTTACAGTTTGCAGCCTTAACTTTTTGAATGCACATTTTACACTATAAACTATGATCTTTGTTACACTTTACACCCCCGATGTCAAGTTTGCTATTAACTTTGATGGAAATCCAAAGTTTAGGATGCAAAGTATGATAGAGAGTATAGTTTAGGGTGGTAAAGTGTAATTTCTCATTTGCTTTTAAGGAATTGAGAAGATGAGCAATTGAATCTTTTCACGTGATGCCATACTTTTCCATCCAAATTAACAGTAAACTTGATGTTAGGGTACAAAATATAACAAGGATCATAGTTTAGGGTATGAAACGTGCTTTTAAAAAATTTAGGGTGTATCGCTCCAAAAAAAAAAAAAAAAATTTAGGGTGCAAAATTTAATCAAAGGTAAAATTTAGGATGGTAAAATATAATTTCTCCTTTTATTTCTTTACATACATTTCCATCATCATGTATTTAAATTTTAAAGAAATATCTTAAAAAATTTCTTTAAAGACTGCATGATAATATAAAGAAATTTTGTTGAGATATTTATATATTTAAAGAAATTATTTTTTGAGATATTTATTTATATACATTACAGATATAGAAACCCTTTATTCCCAAGAAACGAAAGTTCTATATTTAAATTTGTTAAAAAAAATAAGGTTTTATAATTGTGAACCAAAACTAGGTTCCAGTTCACTTAATTAATAAAGTTTCTTGTCTCTCGAATAAAGATTTGGGGTTCAATTGCTTCCTACACCAAACACCCAATTAATGTCTTGGCTAGATGATAAAGAACAATCATCATAGAGTGAACACCACAAGTTTAAAATACTATCATACTTATAACATAAAAAATAAAAAATAAGTGTGAACCAAAACAATATATCTATAATTTATAATATATGACTCTGAAAAATTCTATAATATATATATATATATATATGTATACTTTTGGTTGATTTGTTTTTATTGTGCCACGTAAGATTCGGAGTCTTCACAATTTTACACATAATTATTCTAATTTATATTTTTATTGAATTTAGATTCTATTCTACATTTAAAACCTCTATTAGAATCTTTATATATATATATATATATACAAAAACCTCTATTAGAATCTTATCATATCATATTTTTTAAAATGATAATACATAGTTCCATATACAAAAATTACAAATACAATCATAATTGATGTTTATTTATAGCTATCATAATTATCAGATTTCATTATTTAGATATAAAAAATAAAAGAGAAAAATACACATATTTTATTAAACTTTTCCGTACATTGCATAGGTTATTAACTAGTAAAAGAAGAATCTAAAGTCTAAACACTTCACACATTTGAGGAATGGAAAAGCTTGAGGAGGATTTAAAATCCAAGTTGTGGGGATATATGAGCTGAGTAGGAGTATTGGGCCGTGGGCCACGCTCGAGGATGTAAGGGAGCCCAAGGATAGTTGAACAATAGGATAAGTGTGTGGGACAATAGGTCGAGGACAAGGACAAGTAATAACAAACAAATGGTGTCTCCCAAGGATACAAACTTCCTCGAGAAGCGTTGTGTAAAGTTGGAGCCCAGTCGCTTAGAGAATACCGTGCAAGAGGTTACCATACTTATAAGGATAAGCTTCAGATAAAGGAGTCCACAGTAAACTAAGAAATATCTGAGAAAAAGACTACCACCACCACATTAAATATTCTGCACCTAACCAACTGGCCGCATTTATGTGAAAATGACCCCTAAGTAAGGATATCTCAGCTCACAGCTACTTACAAATCTTCCAAGAGGTTTCTGATGGGACAAGCATCCAAAAGATCGCCTATATGATCAACAAGTGGAAGGTTGAAATTGAAAAGAATATGACTATATAAGGAAATGGCCCTCGTGAAAAATGGGGTATGTAATCTAAAAAGAAAAGGAGAAAAAGAATTTAACACCTTGTACTTAGATAAACTTGAGTGTATATAAGAACACTTCATCCTCGAATTTGACCGAGGAGTGTTATTCCCTTCAAATTGTGTTTTCTTATCTTTCTAGCACGAAGCCAATCTATTGTGGCCCATATATGATTTGCTGAGTCTTTACCTGTAAAATCCACTCTTTAACAAATTTATTGTTTTGGACTTGTTGGGCCATCATAAATTTCTAGTGAGCTAAGAGTCTAATTCTAGACCTTACAATTGGCGTCATCTGTGGGAAACAGGGAAGCCCTTGTAATCTTGTTCAGTCATGGTGGGTTCAAGACCAAATGAGAAGAATCTGTGGAATCTCAACGTCAAGACCATTTTCTTAAGTTAGAATGGAGGAGAGATCGTGAAGTTAGTGTGCATACAACTCATACTAGTAGGAGTCATTCAAGAACTGGGAGTCATGTGTCACATAGGGAGGAAACTAGGAATCTCCAGTTGGAGATAGACCATCTGCATAGAAAATTACATCGTATATAGAGAATGGCATCTCCTTCAAGCTCTAGATCTGAATCAGGGGAAGATAGTAGTTACAGGCCACGATCAAGAACCCCTCTTAATGAATCCTTTTCCCTACAAGGAGGAACGCTATCATAAGCAAAAAAGTAAAAGTCTGACCCATAAGAGTTTGGGGAATGACACAATGAGCGAAGCTTTGCGCCAAATTTCAAAATCACCTTTTACGCGAAGGACTGACAGGGCCAAACTTCCTTATTGTTTTGTGCAGCCCACTTTTACCATTTACAATGGGAGGACTGATCTAGTTAAGCACGTCGGTCATTTCAATCAGGGATGGCTATTCATTCAAGGAATAAGGCTTTGATGTATAAAGTATTCCCCTCTAGCTTAGGGCCTATCGCGATAAGATGGTTTGACGGGTTGGATGAAGGCTCAATTGGCTCTTTTCAAGAGCTCACTATGGCTTTCGGGGCTCGATTTGGTACATGTAGCAAGGTTCCTCATCCCCTAGATTCCCTGTTGTCCATGGTGATGAAAGAGGGTGAGACACTGAAAACTTACTCGGATAGGTACTGGAGACATTTAATGAGGTAGATGGAGTTTTAAGACGTGACAATAAAGACATTTAAGGTCGACCTTCCTACTGAGCATGAATTGAGGAAGTCCTTGACAAAGAAACCAGCGCAAAGCATGCGTCAGCTCATGGATTAGATTGATAAACATAAACGGGCCAAGGATGATCAGCAGTAGGGGAAGGGGAAGGCAAAAGTGGCTCCCCCTGAACGAAGTGACTTTAGGTCTGAGAGGTATAATAATAACCGACCCCAGAGAGATTTTACTGAACATACTAGGCTTCCTACAGCCGAGGTAGTCAACACAGTATTCAAGGAGTCTGTGCATCAAATTATTGAGAAGATAAAGGTTGAACCATACTTTAAGTGGCCAAATAAAAGGGGGGGGGGGTGACCACACGAGGCATAATTAAGGTCTTTATTGCCAATATCATAAAGACCGTGAACACACTATAGAAAATTGTAGAACTTTGCGTGACTATCCGGAGTAGCTGGTCAAGATTAGGAAGTTGAGACAATTTTTGTACCAGCCTTTTGGACAGGGGAGTTAGACTGGGTAGGCATATCAGAGGGAATTTTCCTCGGGACCGCCCTTGGGAACAATCGGTGTTATCCTAGCAGCCCCAGGTAGGATTGGAGTATGTCCATCTAAGGTAATGTCCATAGCACGACCATGTACCAATGACTCGATTCCTGAGTTTAAACGAGGGAGAATTGAAGTCCGACCAGCCTTGAGTTTTTCTAATGATGATAAGGTAGGAACAGTTCAGCCATATGATGATGCCTTAGTGGTTACCCTTCGAATAGGACGGTATAATGTAAGGAGGATCTTGGTAGATCAGGATAGTGGTGCAGAGATCATGTATCCCGACTTATGCAAGGAACTTAATCTGAAGCCTGAGGATCTAGTTAGCGACGACTCCTCTCTAGTGGGGTTCGACGGGAAAATTGTTATCCCAAAGGGCTTGATCAAGCTACCTGTTCAAGCAGGGTGAAAGGTGGTTGAAGTAAATTTCATTGTGGTGGAAATGCTTATTCACCCTATACTACTATTTTGGCAAAATCAAGGCTTCATGCTATAGGGGCTATATCTTCAACTTTGCATCTGAAGGTGAAATATCCCTCTAGGGACCAAGTTGGGGAGTTGATTGGAAGTTAGGCTATGGCAAGACAATGCCTAGCTGCAGCTATCAGACACCAGTCAGAGGGTGAATCCTCAACCACCCCAGAAAGGGCATTGTAGCAATTAATAAAGGTAGAAACATCCTCGGCATTGTAGATGGAGGAGTGAAATGCAAGGAGTTAAAGAAGATTTATTGATATTGATGCAGAGAAGTATTTCCAAATTGGAGTTGAAATGCCTCCTCGTGAGAAGGAGGAGTTGCTGGCTTTTCTTAGAAAGAACGTTGATATATTTTTTTAGAATGCTTATGAAGCTCTCAGGGTGGATCTGAATTTCATTTATCATCATCTGAATGTCAACCCAACGGTGACCCCTAAGAAACAACCACCTCGATGCTCTTCTAAAGAACATGCCGAGGCTGTTAAGGAAGAAGTAATAAAACTTAAGCATGCAGGGGCAATTAAGGAGGCCTTTTAGCCAGAATGGCTGGCCAATACAGTTGTGGTGAAGAAGAAGTCAGGAAAGTGGAGTTTGTTTAGATTTTACCAACTTGAATAAAGCTTGCCCCAAGAATCCTTTCCCGATCCCTCGGATAGACCAATTGGTGGACGTTATAGTCAGTCATCCTTGGATAAGCTTTTTGGATGCCTTCTAGGGGTACCATCAGATACCATTAGTTTTGGCTGTCCAGGAGAAGACTGCTTTCATGACGCCTACTAGGAATTATCACTACTGAGTAATACCATTTGGATTAAAGAATGCTGGGTCTACTTACCAAAGGATGATGACTAGAAAGTTTGAGTCTCAACTAGGAAAGAATATTGAAGTTTACATCAATGATATGGTTGTGAAGAGTAAGATTGTAGCCGAGCATTTGAATGATCTTGAAAGTGTATTCGAGATACTGAGGAGACATAAGTTGCGTCTCAATGGTTCGAAGTGTTCCTTTGGCGTCAACTCTGGTAAATTTTTGGGCTATATGATCACACGTAGTGGAATTGAGGTTAATCCTAATCAAATTAAGGCGATAAATGATTTACGACCTTTTCAGAATCCTAAAGAAGTACAAAAGTTTACTGGGGTGACTACTGACTTGAATAGATTCATTTCTCGGTCAGCAGATAGATCTAAACCATTCTTTCAGCTTCTTCACAAATGGAAGGGATTTTAGTGGACTGAAGAGTGTAACCTTGCTTTTAAGGAGCTAAAGGAGTATCTGTTTCGACAACCTATTCTTTTTGGGCCGGAAAAGGAAAAGGTTCTTTTTGCTTACATTGCAACAACATGTCATGCAGTGAGTTTAGTTTTGGTCAAAATGGAGGCTGGGTTCTAGAAACAGGTGTATTAGGTAAGCAAATCTTTGTAAGGTAGATATCCATTACTTGCCACTGGAGAAGGCCATTTTGGCCATAGTGCATGCAACGAGAAAGCTCCATCACTACTTCCAAGTGCACACTGTGGTGGTTCTCACTGAACTTCCTTTACAATCATTACTTAGGAAGTCTGATTATATGGGAAGGATTGCCAAGTGGGGAACGATTTTAGGGGCATTTGACATAAAGTACATGTCTTGCACCGCTATTAAGGGATAGGTCCTTACAGACTTAGTGACAGAATTCACTGAACACCTAGAGACAGGTGTTGCTGAGGAGGTGGAATTAACAGGGGTGCAAGTCATAGTGGTTATGGTTCATGAATGTCCATCATGGAAGCTTTATGTTGACAGGGCGGCTAACCAAAAGGGGTCGGGTGTAGGGATAGTGATAGTATCTCCAGATAGAATTACTATTGAAAAATCCTTGAGGCTGAGCTTCTCAACCACTAATAATGAGGCTAAATATAAAGCCTTGTTGACTGGGGTAGCTATGATCAAGAAACTAGGTGGAAAAATTGTTGAGGTTTTCTTGGACTCAAGGTTAGTCATTGGGCAAATTAAAGGTGAGTTGGAGGCCAGGGATTAAAGGATGCAAGGGTATCTAGGTAAAGCTTGGTAGTTACAATATAGCTTTGAGTCTTTCTCTATACAACAAGTCTTGAGGAGTAAGAATACTCACATAGATTCTTTGGCAACCTTGGCAACCTTTTCCAGGCAAAACCTTCCTCGGGTTATCCTTGTCGAGGATTTGGCGAGGCCTGCCGAGTTGGAGGTGATGAAAGTCAGAGTATACCAGATAAGGGTTGGTCCTAGTTGGATGGACCCCATAGTTTTATTCTTGAAAGAAGGAGTATTACCTCTTGAAAGTGGGGAGGTAGAAAAAATACGAAGAAAAGCTCACCGTTTCTGGCTGTCTGAGGAATAGAAGTTGTATAAACGCTCTCTTTCAGGGCCATACTTACTTTGTGTCCATCCTGAGGCAGAGAAGCCACTTTTGGAGGATCTGTATGAAGGGATTTGTGGAAGTCATATAGGAGGCAGATCGTTGTCACATAGCACTCTTACTCAGGGTTACTGGTGGCCAAGTATGCAGTAAGAAGTATAAGATTATGTTAAAAAGTGTGACCAGTGCCAAAGGTTTACTCCAAACATTCATCAGCTTGAGGGTGTATTGAAACCTTTGTCTAGTCCATGGCCATTTGCACAATGGTCTTGGATATTGTAGGGTCATTTCCTAGAGCTATGGGAAACCGAAGGTGGCTTCTTGTCGGAACAGATTACTTCACTAAGTGGGTTGAGGCTGAGCTGTTGTCTAACATCAAGGATGTTGATGCCAATAAGTTTGTTTGAAAGAATATTTTTACCCGGTTTGGGATTCCCCATACTCTTATCTCGGACAATGGGCTTTAATTTGACAGCAAGGCTTTCAGGTTGTATTATTGTGAGCTTGGCATTAGGAATAAATACTCAACCCCAGCCTATTTGCAAGGGAATGGGTAGGCTGAAGTAGTTAATAAGGTTATAGTTAGTGGGCTTAAGAAAATGTTGGATGAAGCAAAGGGTAGATGGGTTGAAGAGCTCCCACATGTCGTTTGGACATATTGGACAACTCCTCGTCGTTCAACTAAGGAAACACCATTTGCCATGACATATGGCTCTGAGGCTGTGATCCCTTTAGAGACTGGGTTTTTGACGTTAAAAACAAGCATGTTCACTCCTGACAACAATGATCAATTACTACAAAAGAGCTTGGATTTAATCGATGAACAAAAAGAAGTGGCCATGGTCCAATTGGCACATTATCAACAAAAACTCAAACAAGGATATGATATGGGAGTGAAGGTCAGACTATTAGCACAGGGGGATTTGGTGTTGAGAAGGGTGGTGGGAACTGCAAAGAACCTATCCTAGGGAAACTAGAACCTAACTAGGAGGGGCCATACTGCATCGCTTTAATGGCTGGGAGAGGAACTTATTTTTGGGAAGATTTAGATGAAAATGTTGTACAACGTCTGTGGAATGCAAATAACCCTCAAAGATACTATTATTAATGAAAGGCAATCTTGCTGTCTTTTATCTTAATTATTATTGCCTAAGTTCTTTCTTGTTTTTCTAAGTATTAAACAAAACCTCAGTCATGCCTGGTTTCTTGGACCACATACCTTGGGTAAATTAATACCTCTTATTTTTCTAAGTATTAAACAGAATTTCGGTCGTGCTTGGTTCCTCGGACCACATATCTTGAGTAAATTAATACTTTTTCTTTTTCTAAGTATTAAACAAGAACTTCGGTCATGCCCAATTCCTTGAACCATGTACCTTGGATTAATTAATTCTTTTTTATTTATTCAAGTATTCAATAAAATCTTGACCTTGCATGGCTCATTAGATTGGGCACATTAGACACATTAGTATTTTTCACTTACTAAAGTGTTAGCTTGTTAATTTCTTGAATTGTGTAAGTATACTAGAACAGTGTTATGTTAGTTTTGTTTAATCTTTGGGATCTACAATGTTGTTTCATGCTTGAATACTTAACCGTATTTAGTAATAAATAGTCAGCTGTAAAAGTTGTACATAAGTAGCAAGTACTTACTGAAAACTAAAAAATTTCATTAAATTATGCCTTAGTAAGGCAGAAGAAGTACATGTTTATAAAAAATAAAAATAAAAACATGAATAGCAAAACAAATACAAGCTGGAGCAACAATGTCCTATCTATTAGCAGGTGGTGGCGGTCCAACCTTAGTTGCTAACTGAGAAGAAGGTTCAAACACTTTGTCCTTGGCTGCCTCCTTTTCCTTAGAAGCCTCTTTGGCTATTGGTGGAGGCTTAGAATGTTCAGGTGCTTTTTCCTTGTTTGGCTCTTTTTCCTTGGCCTTTATGTTTTCATTGCCAGGCTTCTTGGAGGGCCTTGAGGTGGCTTTAAGGGTACCAACATCAACAAGCTAAATAGTGTCAGGCGCTTTAGGAGCATTAGTTGCCTGGGATCTGGGCTAGGTTGTTATGCGCAATGCTAGAAGGTAGAAGATATTTTCCGTCTTCCTTAGGTCTGAAGAAGCACTTACCCCTGCCACGTTCAATGCCTCAGTCCATACCTAGAGGCAGTAACCTCGACAAACTCTTGTGACTTGGGCTCTGAGAATGTCTTCGGTCTCTTTAACCCCAATATCATAGTCATTTTGCTTAGCCCGAGCAGCATCCTCCTTCTTTTCCAACTCTTTTTTCTAAGCTTCTATTCGCTTCTTAGCAATTGTAAGTTGCTCCTCGGCCTTACGCAACTGCTGACGCTAGTCTTCGGCTTGTTTTTTAGCACCAATTAGAGCGGCTTCTACACTTTTCCTTTCCTTATCTACCTCAGTCAGTTTTATGTTGAGGTCTTTAATTCTCTTATCGGCTATAGTCAATGTCTTAATGGCAGATATGCGACAAGCCTCCTCGTCCTTTAGCTGGGCATGAGCACTATCCACCCATTCCTCAGTGATATTTATTGTCTAGATCGCCTAAAAATAATAATAATAACAACAATGTGAAGACAAAAAAGAAAGTTAAACCCTTCAAGTGAAAAAGGTAATGATAGTAAGTAAATAACTTTTGCAAGCTAATGAACTAAGCGATTTACCATAGCCAGGTCCCTTTTTAGAGTTAGGTAAACTTTATGCTTCTTTAGGGTCCTCAAGTCAGCCATGTCCTGAGGCAAAATTAGAGGTTGTTCAACGTAGCTTCCTTTCCCGTTTTGAAAATCCCTGATGGAGGAATCCAAAGGGAGTGGGGCCCCATCCAACTCAAGCATAGGATTCCAGACTGGAATCCTAGGGCGGCGATCAGCAACTATGTTCGCACCCGAGTCTTCTGGCATGTTCTTCCTTTGTGCCCCTTTAGCGACTTTTGCTCCTCTCTAGGCCTCGGGGGCAATTTCACCCTCCTCGGATGCCTCTTTCCCTTTCTTCTCCCTTTTTCTTTTCTTTTCTGGCTGTTTAGAAGGCAAAGTATGAGTATGGAGGGGAGTGGAAGGTCAAGTTTGAATAGCTACTTCAAGGGTGGATCCTCCTGCATGTGATTCCAAGAGCTCGATAAGGCTGGTGTTCTTTTTGCATTGGAGCACCATGGTTTCTGGAACGTTGGATGGCTCTTGGCTGCTACTCATTTAAGCGGAAGGCAGATATGTGAAAGTGGCACCTGGAGATTCTGTAGGAAGTTGTTGATCCAAGACCTCGAAATCTTCTTCAGAGTCTAGAACTTCAATTACTTTGACTATTCCTTCTTCGGGAGCTAAATGTGAGGAGGTTGCTTCTTCCTTGGTAACGCGTTAGGTGGGTAACTCAACTTGGTGGATACCTTTAGGTAGAGGGCTAGTAAGGAACCCAGGTACTTCGATGTTGATTTGTTGCAGCTAGGGATCCTTCACCTTGATGACGTACTTAGGGGATTGAAAACTGGTTGAGATGGGCTTATATCCAAGGATGACGTGAGTAGCATAGTTGTTTGTCCATATGGAGTTAGATCTCAGATTGGAGTATCCTGGTGAGATCGGGTTTGCTCACAAAGTTGAGATTGGAGGCTATGAAATTCTTATCTGTAGAAATCCGAAAAACAAAAGTATAATTAGAAAAGGGAATTTTTAAAAAGACTATATCCCTGAACTCTAAGAAAAGAGAGAAGAGACCATGAAATTAAAGTGTTCGCTGTAAAAAATAAATAAAAATCTTGGTCCATGCCCTTATTAGATTCGAGGAGACACGAGATAAGCCTGACATCAAGGACCCTAGTTTTAAGGTAGTACCCTATACTCTTAAGGTGTTGGCAGTTATACTCCCAGTTGACGTCGTGATGGGTGAGGTTAACCCCCATCTTTTCATTAAGGGCGTCCACACTACCTAATATCCTAAATAGGTTTGGGGAGCATTAGGTCGATCAAAGTCTATGGGCAATTAGAAAGTCCCTAGTCACCCTTCCTAAGGGGATTTTCATTCCTTCCTCCATAAAGGCGATCATAGGGATCACCACATCCCCCTCTAATCTTAGAGCATGACATTCACCAAGAAGGTAGTGCTGTATAGAGACCCTGGGTAGGATATTGTATCGAGTCTTAAAGCTTTCTATGCCCTCAGGAGTATCTACTAAGCTAGCAAACCTACCCATCTAAGGAGTAAAAGAAGATTGTTGAAGAATGAGGTGGAGATTAGGAGGCCGAGGAAGAAAGGATTCTCAAAGCCAATATGCAAGCTAAATGGTACTTATAGAGAAATAGAAAATGAGCACCTCGGACCGCTTCTTGAGAGATTGGAGATTCGAAGAAATGGAGAATTTGTGTTTCCCGTACACTTTAAATAGGAAGAGAAGATGAGTAGGAAAGTTCCCGCTCGAATTTCCATAGGAAATCTCTATCGCAAGATTCTCATCTCATCGTAGAACATGGGGGACAGAGCGTCATGTGAAGCAATTAATGGGGCGTCGTGGATGTCGAAGCGGCAAGAGCGTGTACAGAGTAGGTGAAAAGACATTACCACGTGGGAATGTTCACTGAGCGTGTGAAGTTTGGAAATTAAAATCAAAACCCCACTTTCCTCAGAAGAGAAAAAAAGGTGGAGTTTTGAGGGGCTATTATGGGGATAAATGAGCCGAGTAGGAGTATTGGGCCGTGGGTCATGCCCAAGGATGTAAGGGAGTCCGCGAATGGTCGAACAGTAAGATAAGTGTGTGGGACAACGGATCGATGACAAGGAAAAGTAATAATAAACAAATGGTGTCTCTCGAGGATCCAAACTTCCTTGGGAAGCGTTGTGGAAGGTTGGAGCCTAGTCGCCTAGAGAATATCATGAAAGAGACTACCATACTTATAAGGATAAGCTTCAAACAAAAGAGTACACAGTAAACCAAGAAATATCTGAGAAGAAGGTTGCTACCACTACATTAAATGCTTTACACCTAACCAATTGGCTGCATTTATGTGGAAATGACCCCTGAGCAAGGATATCTTAGCTCACAACCACTCACAAAGCTTCTAAGAGATTTCTGATAGGACAAGCATCCAAAAGATTGCCTACATGATCAACAAGTGGAAGGTTGGGATTGAAAATAATAGAACTATATAAGGAAATGCCCCCCCCCCCTCCCTAAAAAATAGGGTATGTAATCTAAAAAGAAAAGGAGAAAAATAATAGAACACCTTGTACTTAGATAAACTTTAGTGAATATAAGAACACTTCATCCTTAGATTTGATCGAGGAGTGTTATTCCCTTCAAATTGTGTTTTCTTATCTTTCTGGAACAAATCCTATCTATTGTGGCCCATATATGATTTGTTAAGTCTTTACCTGTAAAATCTACTCTCTAACAAATATATTGTTTTAGGCTTGTTAGGCGATCATCCATTTCTAGTGGGCTAGGGGTCTAATTCTAGTCCTTACACAAGTTATACACACACACACACACACACACACACACACACACAAAAAATCTAAACATTGAAATAGAATTATAAAAATTATACTTTCAACCCTATAATTTAGAGGTTGTAGGGGCATTGGGCCCCGGAGCCCATTATATATGTATATAATGGACCTAAGGCCCAAGCCGAGGATTGAAGGTGTCTGAGGGGGGTAAACGCTATCAAAAGAACCCATGTTGGCAAACGGAGAAGTCAGTTTAGATCATAACGGCCTAGGGGGTTGTGTCGAGGATAAAAGACTCCTCGGCTAACCAAGGCTGAGGTTTGTAGAGGTGGTCTGCCGTCTGAGGGAACGTCATGGAAACACTCAGTTGATATGGATAAGCACTATGAGAGCTTAGGATGGGGAAGTGTCCTAAAATATCTAAGGAGAAAGTTGCTTCATCTGCATTAAATGCACTACAACTAACTCTCTGACTGCATTAATGTGGAGGTGATACATTAACAATGGATTTCATTCTTACAGCTACTATATGAAGACTTATGGGAGATGCTGATAGGACAAGTATCAACACCAACCATCTAGCTTGCACGTGGAAGGTAGGAATGAAAAAGAAAGACAGTATAAAAAAAGGAGGGGGCAACGAGACATGGAGATCGTGAAATCAAGAAAGAAACACTGTAGCAATCTAGAACCAAACTTGTAACCATATTTGAGAATATTATATAAGAACCAGTCTCCTCAGACTTTGCCGAGGACATTTTTTCTTCAGTTCAAACTTGTCTATTTTCACTCTTTTGTCACTAGCCTACTTAACTTGTTGTTTGATTAACTAAAACTCAGTTTTTTAACCCATTCTCTATAAATTCATTGTTTTAGGATTTTTAGGCCTAATTCCATTTATATTTTGGGCTAGGAATTCAAATCTAGTCCTTACAAGGGTTATAACAAATTAAACCCTAAAATTTTAAAAAGTAACAAATTAAATATCAACACATGTAAATCCTAATAGTTTAATTTGTTACTTTTGAAACTATATAGTTTAACCTGTTAATTTTTTCTACCGTGGAGTTTAAGTTGTTACTTTTGAAATTACAATACTTAATTAGTTACTCAGATACTCCTTAAACTAAAGTGTTAGATATACAATTTATCCTAAGAATTATTCCATTGTATATTGAAATAAACTTAAATATCTACCATATACATGTATATGGTAGAGGAGACAAGAGGAGAATATTTTTAAATAAATGGTTAAAAAGAAAAAGAAGTAAACTTTTAAAAAGTAGTTTTTATTTTCCTTTGTTTTTTCTTGTGGCATAAAAGATACATAAGAAATGTACATAGTGTAGCATAAAATTAGTATCATTATGGAGAATGACTTCATTATTCAAACTCTATTATATGTCCAAAAAAAAGGAATATCCTTTATGATGAACTTTATTAAGCTCTTTCAAATTCTATATTAATCTATTAAGGAATTCAATCATTAGTTTGTGTGGGTTTGGGATACAACATTTTTATTGATCCCTTATTTATTGAATATTTATTAAAGTATAATATTATATAAACAAATAAATAATTTTTTTTTTTTGGTTAAAGAAAAAAAGAAACAAGGGGTTGATACTTGATAGGCTGATACCAAATATTAAAACATTTTATTTATTTATTTTTTTTTTTTGGGAGATGACATTCATTTACACTAATAGAACACGTTTGTTAATGGCATGGCGTGTGTTAATGGTGATGGACTGATGGTAACATTGGAGTCATAAAAAAAAATAAAAAAAATAAAAAAAAGAGCTCATGACAACAACCATGAAGATGTTCTCATCTTAGCGTTACTCCAGAAAATGCTAGTATGATTTACTGAACGGGCTAGAGTTCTCAACTTATATAGACGCTGATGTGGTGAGGATTGGGATAGGAGCCCAACCCTAAAAACAATTAAAATTTTATTTTGGCTTATATATATTATGTATTCATACCTTTATATTTTATAAAACTGATTTTTTTTTTCTGAGAGAGAGAGTTTCAACCTTTGACGTCCGCTCCTAATGATAGCTCTCATCATTAAACCAAGACACCAATCCGTTTTTTGTGTAGGCGGGAATTGAACCTCAAATCTGTTATACAACCATCAGAGACTTTACTAGTTGAGTTAACTGAATTTAAATATGAATGTTATAAATATATCTTTATTTGGTTGGTTTTGTCAAATATTATGGTATAATAAGTAATAATTATACTCATCAATTGCATATATTCCAATATTATAATAATAAATCCGGTTAATGAGTGTTGTGGGCTCCAAATCTGACTTGAAAAATGGTGTTTGGGCCCCAATTAATTTATAAGTGGGTTATCACGCAATCCTACCAATTAGGCTTTGAGCTTCGCCTGGTTTGACCTTCCCTGTCCTTCATTCACGCAATCCTCACCAAATTTTCCCTTAATCCCCTATGTTTCCCAGTGTTTCCCCCTCTATGCCTACCTCTCTACAAATTTTTTCCAACCCCTTACTCTTTGTCCCCCTTTCCCTTTTATAGCCTCTTGCTAGTGGGGTCCTCATTATTATCTCCCCACTTCACACTTATTCCCACGTCCCTCAGAATCCCAAGGGATCCTCATGACTTTAAAGGATTCCCTTGGAACTTGTTCCAAACGCCAATGAGTACTCGGCAGTGGACTTCCCCACAGGCACAAACTGCCCTAGGTTACCGACCCTGCTATGTAAGTGTCATGTGCCTGCTTTCCTCTTCACCCGTCGATGTCTACGCCAATCACCTAAAACTCCCTCAGCGTGGTGTCCATTTACTTGTCATCCCGACCTTAGGGTTGGGCTTGCGGTTATAAGGCTCAGGGTCAACCCCATCCACATGCATCACGACAAGTTGCCTCGACGGGCCCCAGGCCCTATTTTGGGCTCCAATTAAGTGTGCTTGTTTGGGTCTTCTATGCCCAATCCCCCACAAGTGTCTTTAGGGCATTTATTAATAAACTTTTATAAAAAAAAAAAATTTATACCACTTTTATTAGAAATATTTTTTAAAAAAAAGTTTAAAAAATAAGCTACATTTTTTTTCCCTTTCCCATAAAATTTTTATAAAAGAATAAATAGTATTTATTTTATAAAAAAAAAGTTATATCAAATACTTATTTTTCAACTTATTTTTTCCTATTTAAAATATTTGTGTTCTTTGAGGATGGCTCCCTTTAGTACGGCTACAAACAAAACAAGCTATTTATGAATAGCTTGAGTTTGTCTTGGGAACAATTTTTTTTTTATGTTTGTTTATTTAGCAAACAAGCCAAGCACATGCCCAAGCCTAAGTTTAAGATCGACTATTAATCAAACCAATCTCAAATATAATAAATTGTTTGTGAACAAGAGAATCAATTTAACTATGTACAATATTATACTTTTAAACGTATAATTGTCTAAAAATATATTTATATAAACTTGAAATTAGATTATATACGCTTATAAATAGGTTCATATGATATTAAGTTATTATTGTTGTAATTTATTAATAATAAACAGTTTTATACGTAGTAAAAATTCATAAATATATGAAGGAAAATAACTTAGCCATAATTTTATTATATATGGAAAAGAATAAGTTAATCAAGTAGCTCATGAACAAGCTTGACACTATTCTAGGGATGGCAATTTAAGCTCAATCCGTGGGTACTCGGTCTGGCCCGACCCTAATGGATCAAATTTTACCCGACCCGATAAATAATAGGGTTGGGTATGGGTTAAAAAAAAAAAAAAAAAAACCCAAAACGAGTCCGGGTCGGGTCCGGATTTTAGTCATACCCGGCCCAAACTCAACCTATATACATATATAATTTAAAAAAAAAAAAAAACCTACTGCCCTAGTATAAATACTCTCTTTCATTCATTTCAAACTTCATTTTCAAAAGCTCTCATCCGCCTCCTCTCTCTTTCTCAAGCTCTCAAGATCTTTGCCACCCTCTCTCTCGCTAAAGTTCTCACTGTTGGCCACCCTTTCTCTCTTTCAAGCTCTTACTGCCGGCCACCCTTTCAACCTTAGACACTCCCTTCACGGCCTTGTTTAGCCTTAGGCTCCTCACCTGGTTTAGCCCCATGGCCTCACATAGCCTTGCCACCCTTTACCTCTCGGTCCTCTCTCACTCTCACTCTCATTTTCTCTCAACCGACACTCACCTTGTCACGGAGGAGCACAAATCTCGTGGTGGTTGCTGTTTGTCACGGAGGAGCTTGGGATTGTTAGATTAGATCTGAGAGAGATGAGATGATCGAAGGACGGGATTGTTTTTTCTATTTGTGATTTGTGTTTTTTTTTTAGTAAAAAATTTGTATTAACAAAGAATGGCCAAAAAAACAAGTTGATTTGTGTTTCTGTTTATGTTTATGTTTGGGATTGTGATTTGTATTTTTTTTTTTTTTTTTTTTTTATGAGTGAAAAATCTGTATTAACAAAGAAGAGCAAAAAAAAAAAAAAAAAAAAAAAGCTAAGTTGTGTTTCTATATATGATTGGGTTTGTGATTTATGTTTCCGTGGTTGTGATTTCTGGATGTAAAATTGATTTTTTTTTTTTTAAAGATTGGGTTGGTTTAGGCCATGGCTTTAGATAAGGCCCATAATTGCTGGACGGGGCCCATGGGGCCCAACGGGGCGGGTTTGGAGCCTAATTAAAAAATTCTTTCCTTAAACAGGCTGGGTTCGGGTTTCGGGGCTGGGACCACGGGTCAGGTTTGGATATAAAGAAATCTGACCCGTTGCCATTCCTACATTATTCAACAATAAAATGAAACTAGAATAAACTTGCAATTTTATTTAGTAGTGAGTTCCAATTTGACTTGTATTTGAAAAAAAATTAAATAAATAAGTCTAAATTTTTAATACTTAATTCTATTTGACTCGACTTGGTTTAGCTTATTTACTCCCATAACTTAGAGCATTTACATTTAAATTTCTATTTTAGCAACACACCTGCTCAAATTGAGCTTTACTCGGTGTGTGTTGTTAAAAATTTTAGCAACCATGAACAGTAAGTTTGTATATATATACAACCTACTGTTCATGATTGTTATGAGCATCCACACTAATGCTTCTAAAATACAAAAAGTGATAAAATTTACACAATTTTCCTTCAAAACTACCCACATTAGTTGGTGTAAAAATGTGTATATTTGCACATTTGCTACAATAACCGTGCATATTTGCACAGTTACTGTAGCTGTGTATAATAATACTTTATTATTTTTTCATCTCTCCTTTGTCAGACTTCTTCTTCCCCCAACGTTCACAACAACCTAGTAGCAGAACATAAGAAGAAGAAGAAGAAGGAAAAAGAAGAGGATAAGCACCCAACCACCAATCCAGCACCACCACCACCACTACCACCACAACGTACCACCACCCAACCAACACCAACACAAACCATTTGAACAGTTGATAATTCACCACAAATTTGACCCAAAATCAACAGAAAATTAAACCAAGATCAACACAAGCAATTAGAGCATCTCCAAGAGCATCGGTATCTGGCTTTATTAGCCAAAATTTGGAGATTTTGTGTACTGTATATGCTCCAACAACTTCGGTATATTTGGATTTTTTTTTTGGCTAATGAACAGTAGCCCATCAAGTCTGTTCATTCTTCAAATACATTTTTTCTATTATAATAATTATGTGTTGAATAAAAAAATATTGGAAGATGTGTAGTTGTTAAAAAAAGAATAAATAATGAATGAAAAAAAATAATATTTAAATGAGATAGCGAATCTGTTGGAATGTGTATTTGAAAAAATGGATAGATAAAGGTAAAAGTCACTGTTCATTTTCCAAACAGTACAAAAATTTGATGAATCTGTTGGAGATGCTCTTAGAAAACCCAACTCAAAATCAAGCCAAACCCACTGAAAAATCCAACACAAAATCAATCAAAAGTCAAAACTCACCGGGAAACCCAACTAAAAAACAATCCAAATCCACCAGGAAACCCAACTCAAAATCAATTCAAACCTACCAGAAACCATCCTAAACCCAAACCAAAATCAAACCAAACCCAACGGAAAACCCATGTGAATAACCCAACGAAGTTGGATCTACCACTCGATTTGCTACCGCCTAATCTTCCACTATTGCTGCAGCCACCAGATCTACTGCCATGTGTGAGTGTTTGGATTTGGGATATGAGAAAGGAAGATAGTTGAGGGATGATTGAGAGAAAGACTTGGAATTGATATTTGAGAGAGATATGATTCAGATGAAAAGAGAAAGATATATAAATGAAATAGATAAATATTCATAAATAATAATAAAAAAGAATAAATAATATTATTTAAATAAAATAGATCATAAAATAGATAAACTGATGTGGGTGTTTTGAAAAAGTGGTAGTGTAAAATAGAAAAAATTTAACCAAACTGATATGAATGCTCTAAATATAAAAATATATAAAAGAGGAAAGAGAGTGAAGAGAGAGAAAATAAATTGATATTTAGTTTATATATTATTTTAATGGGTTGGATTTAAAAATAAAAGTAGAAATATTGAGGAAGTTATAAAATAAGTTGATGAAAACTAAATAAAGTAGTTTTTTTTATTTGTAAAATAGATGAGATGTAAATTCAAAACTCTAAATTCTAATCATAGCTGTCTCTTCCTGCTTCCATCATTCCATCATGTGCTGAAACAGTTGTCCACAATTTCTCTCCTAAAATTCCACAAAATTATGTGGGTCCACGAATTAGCCTTTCAAGATTGCATGATTAGTTGTCAAACTGATAACCCACGAAGGTGGACGGTACGATAGGGACATAAAAGTAAGTGGCTGGTCAGCTTATTTTAGAGGAGCTATCTAAGCAAATTGGTGGGCCATTACTTTAGCAGTTGTGCTAGTGCTATATAAAATGACATAATTTATGTCACAACTCACTTATGTAACAAGTTATAAGCGGTAGAAAAGTGGTAATAGGTTTATGTAAAGTCACCTTTCTACTATTTATAACTCATTACATGAATAAATTATAACACAAATTATACAATTTTACATAATTTATGTCACAACTCACTTATGTAACAAGTTATAAGCGGTAGAAAAGTGATAATAGGTCTATGTAAAGTCACCTTTCTACTATTTATAACACATTACATGAATAAATTATAACACAAATTATACAATTTTATGTGACACAAGCATTATTCTTGCTTTAGTCATGGCCGGTAAATGCTAATGCTAATGCCTCACTTCCCAACTTCTTTTTAACAGTCCCATCTTCTAATTCTTTTCCTTAAAACACTTTCCAACTTTTCAAGTAAAAAAATATATTAAATAGCATGAAAACGGAATCCTTTACTATTTAGGGTTTGGCTCTTATCCCAATCCTCACCACGTCAGCGTTTACACCACGTTGTGATGTGGGCCGGTTGAGGGGTTTTTATTTTTTATTTTATTTTTTATTTTTTATTTTTTTTTTCGGTTAAGGGAAATACAAATAAAACTATCTCACCCTATCAGTAAGTACAGAGTTAGAAGTCTTATCATACAAAACACCAGCAGCATTCAAATTGACAAAATACAAAACATTAGGACTAGGAGGATTATCAAACACCAGAAACTCCTCAGCCATGTTGCTACCCATTCTTCCAAGTGCATCAGTGCACCTATTCCCTTCCTTGAACACATGTACCACTCGGGTTTGGAGGAACTTGCTCAGCAAGTATATGCAATCATTAAGAAGAGAGAGATGCTGGATCTCATTCCAAACCACTTCTAACATTATTTTATTTATTTATCATTATAGATTCTAAAATGTGAATCGAATATTAATTGTTTTTCTTTTTACATTTTTATGTATTATGTATCATAAAATACATAAATGTTGTATAAAATTTATGAGAAAAATTATAAATATACATATATAAATTATATAAACCTTAATATAGGATTTTGTAAATAGAAAAGAAAAAAACAGTTGACTTTTTTGATTGTTTTTTATTTCATAAAAATGGTATCAATTTTTTTTTAAAAGTAATTCATTAACAAATACCCTAAGGACATTCGCTAATCAAATCCAATTAATTTTTATTTGTATTGATGGACCGGGCTTAGAATTGGGCTCACATTATACTTGTATTAGTGGGCTTAGTGTTTCCTACTAAGGGTAGTTCCTGGCCAAGCGACCCAACGACACCCCTTAACCCCCATGGATTCTCTTTCTTTCCTCTCTAAGTGGCTCTCCCTCTTGATGGTACCAGCTCTAACTCTCTTTTCCTCTCTATTTTCTCCTTTACCTTGCCAACCCCCATTCTTCATTGAATTCTGCTATTTATAGCTTGAGGCTTGTGGGGGTTTCATGATTACATTCTGGTCTCACTCAATTCTGCCTCCAAAAGATCGCTCGGCAGCAATACTCCCTAAGGCAATACCAAGCCACTGGGGAGGTATGTTGTTCCGAGCAAATGCACTCCTGAACAGATCATAAATGGCTGGAGATGGGCCTGTCTATCACGCACTCAATAACAATATGGACTTACTATGAGGTTTAGGCTCAGTTTTGGCTCTTAAGAATGTTCGGGCCAAGGCTCAATGGGCCTATGGCCATGCCCCGTACAATAGCCCCCACTTGATTCGTGTCCGGTCACCGGGAGTGAATCAAGGACAACCCAAAAGGTGCCAGAGACTCCTCGAGAAGTCCAACCGTCAATCATTAAATGAGCAGGACAGTTATTAATGTCCTCTCAAAAGCAGCGCTATGACGGCTTTTCTAGTCTGAGCGTAATCAAGGCCTGGCGGTTCATGAACCAAGGCCACGTGTGTAGGAGTTACGAAAAGAAGTTAAAAGGATTTTTCCCGCTCCTTTTCATTAAATGCCTTCCCTTTATAAATAGTACCTTCTGACCCATCTCACCACTCTTTACACCCCCACTCCTCGAATTTTCTCCTCTGCCGAGCATACTCCTTCCATGCATAGATTCTAAACCAAGATCTCCAATTCCTAAAGCCCATACTAAGTTCCTTTGCCCATTCCTCTTCTCTTTTTAAGTTTTTTCTCTGATTCTAGATTTAAATATGGTGTACTCTCACCATCTTAACACCGAGGCATCTCTGACTAACTTTAGAGCGGGCTATGATGTTCCTAAGGATGTAGAACTGGCTTACTATCATAACTGTAATATCGCCCTTAAGCGATGCCCTCAGGTAGTGTTTTTTCCCCTAATGGCTATCCTAGAAGGAGCGGTCAAGTTTCCCATGGACCCTCTGATACTTAGGACGCTTAGATTTTACGGGTTGAGTCCCGACCAACTCCCTCCCAATTTTTACCGAGTAGTGAGTTGCACAAGCCGGTTAAACCAATTATATGGGTTGCAATTAGATCATCATGATATCAATTTCATGTATAGTTTATGTGGTAACATTAGGATAGACTATTACTAGAAAGTTAGGGATGTACAGGTACGACTTGTATCATGTCTACCCAATTCTAACAGAAATTCAGTAGGAGAATACATCTGGGTGAGTGGCAATTGGCATGCCAACGAGCTCACTTGCCTAACTTCACCCTGGGATGTTCGTCGGTACTGTGCATAATTAACTACTTGTACTTGTGCTTTGTTTGTCTTTATTGTTGTCTAAAAATGTGTTTTTTGTTTGTTTGCTTGTTTTTTTTTTTTTAAAAAAAAACACAGACGGCAAGAGATTTAAGCCAAACATTAGAGTTGTACATGTGAGGGATTTAAATTTTGTTCTTCGATCAGAAATCTTTGTGAATTTCGACGAGTAGCTCCGAGCGTTTCACCTTATACTCGGTTGTACCCCAGTTTACTCTACCTAGCAACCAGCAAGCTTTATTAGTAGATAGCCCACTACTATCATAGGTTGATGTATGCCATTCGAACTTCCTTCCTCCCAACCTAACTGTAGGCGAGGCTTGGGACCTTAACCCCCGATTGGCTAGAGCGAAGTCGTTAGTTCTCGTGAGGGATGCATCAGCAAACTCGGTTTTCCAAGGCTGCGACGTCCATAGACCTGTTGAGGAGCCCAGTGCCATGGTCCAACCAGCCGAACAGGTAGAGGTCGAATTAATAAATTCTTCCAAAGTAGAAGTCGAGCAAGAAAACGGCAACATGGTGACCACAAGGACAATGACAATTGAACGGTTCATTCCCAGCACATGACCATTAGCTCAACAGTAACACGCCCAGGGTAGAGATCAGCATCCTCCAGCCACTTGAACCTTAGAAAAGACAGCACACTGCCGACCCTCCCCGAGTACAAGAAGAAGCCTCTTCGAGGACTCCCCTGATTGCTACAACAGGGGGCGTGGTTATTTGGGAGCCCACCGGCGGAGTTCGTCCCACCTGACAGCTTGGATCTAGTGTGGCATCTTACTCCACAAACTCGGCCGTAGGATAGTAAACAATCTTTAGGCTCGAGAACGAGCCCCTTCCTATGACGGCTAGTGTTAGAACCTGGGCTCAGGGTGAGGGTGCCCGAGTTGCGCAAAGCCTAGGTTAGCGCCTACAGCTTCTGAAAGACGTTCACTTCTTCTTAAGTGGTGCAGACGAATCTTTATTCGCCCGGCTCCAATGGCACACCATAGCAGTAATTCACTTTACTTCTTTTTTCTTTCACAGATATGTGTTTATACTTTTCCCTCATGCTTATTGACATCACAATAACAGGCAGCGCAATTGGCTTACATGGTTGAGGACTGGCTGAAAAAGGCTGCTGAGGATGCTGACCGAGAGAAGGCTTTGAAGAACGTAGTGGTGGCCATGACAAAAGATAAAGATAAGGCTGTCGAGGATGCCGAAAGAAGAGCACAGGAAGCTGAGAGAGCCCGAGCATTGCCTGAGCAGAGTCTGGCAGAGACAGGTGAAAAACTGGGGGGGATGGAACTTAAGCTGGCTGAAGCGGAGAGCTTAAATCTGGCACAGGCCAATGAGATCGCAGAGTTAAAGGCAGCCATGGAAGTAGCCGAGGACAAATGGTACAATGAAGGCTTCACAAATGCCAAAAATTCCGTGGAACCTATCATTTATCAATCGCGGCGCCACGAGTTCGGCAAGGGGTGGGTGGCTGCTTTGCAAGTAATGGGGGTGCCAGATGATTCCCCATTAAGGAACCCCAAACAAAGACCTTACCTTAAGCCTCCCTCCCCCACCCCCTTCCCCCTATCCAGTTCAAAATCCTACAGATGCCGAGAAAGAAGGAGACACTCCTAACATAAGGGAGCTAGTGAATGCAGTTGACTCTCACGTGGAGTTGGTTGATCTTGAGATCACCAGCAACCTAGATGCCCTACTGTGCAACGCCCTATCCTCCAATCCATATCCTACTACTCAGCCTACTAGGGATGTCCAAACTGAGCCCGCCGCCAATACTATTCCCCGTCAGCCTAATGACCTTGCTGTTTAAGAAAGAAAATTTTTTAGTTGTTCTTTCCTTCGTTTGTTCATATCTTTGTTTTGTTTGGTTTGTCTACAGTCACTGGGATGTAATGACAAAACACTTGCTTTATTTTATCTTCTACCTAGTTTATTTGGCTTACTTATAGTTATCGGGATATGGTGACATGACATTAGTTTTATTTAAATATGTGAAAAACTTTTATTGATGTTTCCCTTTATGAACAATTTTCATTAATATATTTGGAGTTAAATTACTTCGACTACGTTTTTCTTTGCTTAATCGAATTAGCATGCTCTTTTGATCAGCAATCAAAGTTAAAAAGGCTTTTGCTCTTGGATTAAATAGAAGTGGGATGCCAATTTTTCCATAAATAGAATAGGGATTAGGTTTCCACCTGTTCGGTGATCGGGGTTAGATCGAGAACATGTTTTTGTCCTTCGTTAAAATAGATACTAGATTTCCACCTATTCGGTGACCCGAGTCAAACTGAAAGTAGGTTTTTGTCCTTAGATAAAATAAAGATTAGGTTTCCACCTGACCAATGATAAGGATCGAACTGGGAACAGGTTTCTGTCCTTAGATAAAATAGAGATTAGGTTTCCACCTGTCCAGTGATAGGGATCGAACCGGGAATAGGTTTCTGTCCTTAGATAAAATAGAGATTAGGTTTCCACTTGTTCGATGATGGGGATCAAATCGGAAATAGGCATCTGTCCTTAGATAAAATAGAGAATAGGTTTCCACCTGTCCGGTAATAGGGATCAAACTGTGAACAAGTTTCTATTCTTAGATAAAATATAGATTAGGTTTCCATCTGTCCGGTGATAGAGATCGAACTGGATACATGTTTCTATCCATAGATAAAATAGAGATTAGGTTTCCACCTGTCCGATGATAGGGATGGAATCGGGAACAGGTTTCTATCCTTAACTAGTCGACAAATTAATAATGATGAAGCCAAGAGTGTGAATACACCTGTGTGCATATACATTGTTCACATATTACATTATACTCGACCCAAGTTACTACATTCCAATGATCAGTGGTAAAACTTTTTCAAATTGTGAACATTCCATCACCAAGGAAGTGGTCTTCCATCCAAATCTTCCAAATAGTATGCTCCTGCCCCAGCAATGGTGGTAATTCTATATGGCCCTTACCAGGTCGGGGCTAACTTTCCCGCACTGACGTCTCCTGTGTTTCCTACTACTTTCCGTAGTCCCTCATCTTCACATCCTTGTTGTACCACAGGGCATGTTTCTGTTGATATTCTGCTAGCTGTAGGGTTGCTGATTCCCTGCATTCCTTTAACAAGTCCAGTTGCTTCACCATTAACTCATCATTCTCGGTAGGGGCAATTCTTGAACCCCGAGAACTGGACAAATTTACCTCAGCCGGTATGACTTCTTCTGTTCTGTATGTTAGAGAAAATGGAGTTTCTCTCGTGGACCTTCTGGGATTCGTCTAGTATGCCCACAAAACATTGGGCAGTTCCTCAGCCCACCTACCCTTAGTACCCTCCAATCTTTTCTTTAACCCGTTTACAATCACTTTGTTAGTGGCCTCAACTTGACTGTTACTCTGCAGATATGCTGGGGTGAAATACCTGTTCTTAATACCAAGATCGCTACAGAACTTGCAGAAGGCTTTACTATCAAATTGCAACCTGTTATCAGATACTAAGGACTTTGGTACTCCAAATCTTGACATCCACATCCCCTATATTAGCCAATGCCTTCGCCTCTGCCCAATTAGTGAAGTGTCCACGGCTGCTAGAACAAATCTGCAGTTTCCTGTAGCCCGAGGGAATAAACCAACAATGTCTAGCCTCCACTGTGCAAAGGGCTATGGGCTACTGATAGGATTCAGACTTCCTACCGGCTGATGAATCAACGGGGCATGCTTTTGACACTACTCACACTTCCATACGTATTCGGCAACATCCTTGTGCATTTGTGGTCACCAAAATCCCTATGTCATTGCTTGGTGGGCCAATGAACGCCCCCCCAATGTGACTACCGCACACCCCCTCATAGAGTTCGGTCAAGAGCTCCTCAACCTTGTTGGAGGGCAAGCACTAAAGGTACGGCCCCCCAAAAAACCTCTGGTATAGCTTACGATCTGCTGATAGCCAATACCGAGTAGCTACTTTACATACCCTGCTTGCTTCTTTTTCATCATCTAGAACTCGATCCTCAGTCGAAAAGTCGATGATCGGATCCATCCAACGTGGCTTGGTTATTGCCACCATTGAAACACCTACCCCTGCATCAATACTCAGTTCTACCACCAACTCCACTTTGATTAACCAAGGTACCTCTTTGGTCAGTGATAACGCCAAAGTGGCCAGAAAGTCGGCATACTAGTTTTGCCCCCGGCCACTTGAACCACCTTTGCTTTCGAAAACTAGTTCATAATCTGCCTTACCAACTGTAAGTACTCCATCATCCGAGGATCCCTAGCTTCAAAACTACTCTGCACCTAATTAACCACCAACTGAGAATCTGAGTAAACCTCTACTTCCCAAGTACCCAGATCCAAAATAGCTATCAATCCGGCAAGTAGGGCTTTATATTCAGCTTCGTTGTTGGAAGCCCTAAAACCCAACATAAAAGAATGTTCCAATCTTATCCCTTCCAAGGTAATGATGACAATTCCAGCCCCAGCCCCCATTGCGCTAGACACGCTATCCACAATTACCTTCCACCAGTGAACCTCTACATGACAAACTATCTCCATCTCCTTTCTCGAGGAAAACTCTGCAACAAAATCAGTAAGAACCTGACCCTTCACCGAACCCCTAGGTTTGTACCTAATGTCAAAAAAGCCCAACTGAGTTCCCTACTTGGCTATCCTGCCCGTGAGATCAGACCTCTTTAATAATGACTACAAGGGACACTTAGTTAATACATAAACGGTATGAGCTTGAAAAATAATGGGGCAACTTCCTTGTAGCATGTACTAGTGCTAACACCAACTTCTTTAGGCGCAAATACCTCGTCTCGACATCGACCAAAGTTTTGCTGACATAATATATAGGCTGCTGCACACCTTGATCCCTCAATAGCATGGCACTCACTGCATGCTCGGATACTGAAAGATACATGAATAAATACTTATCAGCTCTGGGGCTGACAACATAGGTGCCCATACCAAATATTCTTTTAAATCCTAAAAAGCCTTTTCATATTCTTCATTCCACTGAAATCCCCTCCATTTTTTCAGAAGTTAGTAAAATGGATGGCACCGGTCTGCAAACTTGGAAATGAACCGGTTTAGGGCGGCTAGCATGCCAGTCAGCACCTGGACTTCCCTCGGATTACTCGGTGGCTTGAGGCACTCTATGGCTTTAATCTGATCAGGATTGACCTCTATTCCTCGGTAAGTGATTAGCCCCCACTCCAAAAGCGCACTTGTCAGCATTGAGGCAAAGCTTATGCCGTTGGAGCACTTCAAACACTTCCTTAAGATCATCTATATGCCCCTTCTCCTGTTTGCTTTTAACCACCATATTGTCAATATATACTTCCACCGTGCACACAATCATATCCTTCGAATCCTCATCATCATCCGTTGATATATGGCTCTAGCATTCTTTAGACCAAACGACGTCATGATATAGTGGTAATTGGCATCAGGGGAAATGAACGCTATCTTTTCCTGATTCTCGGCAGCCAGAGAAATTTGATGATAACCCTGGAAAGCATCTAGAAAACTCATCCTTGGGTGCTCGTACGTAGCATCTACCAGCTGATCAATCTTCGATATAGGGAAGGGGTCTTTCGAACATGCTCAGTTCAAATCAATAAAATCTACACAAACCCTTCATTTCCCATTCTTCTTTTTCACTACCACAGTATTTGCAAGCCATTTGGAAAAGAAAACCTCCTTTATTGCCCCCGCTTCTTTCAATCTCTTGACTTCCTGCTTGACTGCCTCGATGTGCTCCTTAGCTGACCTCTTCGGCTTCTGCTTCTTAGGAGGAAATAATGGATCTATATTATGCTTGTGAACTATAAATTCGGGGTCCAACCCGAGCACTTCATACTAGCTCCAAGAAAACACATCAACATTCTGTATAAGCAATAACAGCATCTCCACCCTATCTTTGTCCTTCATACCTGCTCCTATATGAAAACTCCTATCCTTGTTCGGTAGTATCTTCACCCTTATTAAGTCCTCGGTGCAGCTAGCCCCCATTCCCCCTTAGGGTTCCTGTAATTGCTATAAGGGGACCCCCTCGGCTAATTCCTTTTGTTTAATCTCCCAGTTAACAGTGGCCACCAAGCATTGCCTTGACCTTAACATGTAACGTAGACGGAACTGCCTTCATCGCATGAATTCATGGCCTTCTAAGAATCTCTGTATATGGGGAAAACGAATTGACTACTATAAAGGTCACCATAACTTCCTTGCCTTCCATGTTTACGGGGGGCGAAATCTGCCTCTCCGGGATCACCATTCGACCATCAAACCCTACCAGGGGTGTGTCGTACTTAGACAGGTCCTCATTCTTCAAGCCAAGCCCCCTAAATAGGTCAAGATACATCACTTTGGTGCCACTTCCCTTGTCTACCAATACCTTCTTCATTATAAAACTGTTTATTCGGGCTGTAACCACCAAAGCATCGTTGTGCGGCTGGATCATTCCTTCCAGGTCGTCATCATTAAAGGCAATGGGCTCTCGAGTGAACTTCAACTTCTTCTCGAAGGGTTGCTCATTCGAACAACTCTCTACCAGAACTACGACCAGTAACACTCTCCTTTTGGTCACTAGGGTACCCCTTAAAGTTGCATGGATGACTTCTATCACTTCTAATGATGGTGGGAGAAGATTCCCCTAAGGTCGGGTACCCTGCCCAACCTCCTAATTTCTTGGGTCCACCACAAACTCTTTCAAGTACCCTGCCCTTACCAACTGCTCTAAATGATCTTTTAACACCTTGTATTGTTTAGTGGTATGCCCCTTATCCCTATAATAAGTGCAGTATATGTTTTGATTTGTTCTCAATGGGTCACCCCCCATCTTGTTTGGCCACCGGAAGTATGGTTCATTCTTGATTCGATCCACAATCCTATGCACCAGCTCCTTGAACGTCACGTTCACTTCCCCCGCTTGTGCTCTCGATTCCTGGATCCTCAAATCCTTCTGGGGCTTTGACTGAAACCCCTTTGTCGAGGTTGACTCGTGATTGAGGCCTTGCCTTTGTTCTGCTGCCGATCATCCTCCAACCTTTTATACTCTTCGATATGCCTCATCAACTACCTCATATCCTCGGGAGGCCTCCTTGTCAACGAATCTCACAATTCGAAATCCTCGAGCAATCCCAACCGAAAAGTGCTTGTTGCAATTTTTTCATTACCCCCACCAATCTCGTTGTACAGTTCCCAGTACCGGCTAATGTAGCTGCGAAAGGTTTCTCCGGCTCCCATCTTTATAGATAGCAGCGCATCCACCAGTTGCGGCACCTGGCTGTAGGTCATAAACCAAACCTTGAACTCTTGAATTAGCTTAGTAAAACTATGAATCGAGCCCTCCTCAACCCATTGAACCGCCTCAAAGCGGTGGGCCCAAGATTTGAAGGAAACACCTTACACATCAACGCGTCATTATGAGTGTGCAAAGACATCATATGGATGTAATGACTTACATGCTCTATTGGATCTGTTTTCCCATCATAAGAGTTAAATAGGGGTCTAGTAAATCTGTTCAACATCAGTGCCCATTTGATATCCCCCGAGAACGGTGATCGAGCAGCTCTACGCAATGCTCGGCTCATGGCATCCATGGCGGCATTCCGGGGTCATCGCCCCTCTGGGGAAATTGAGTCCTGGTCTGCATACTCTCGAGATCGATCTCAGTGTCGATGGGAACCGGATTGATGGGAAGTCTCTCCATAGCCACCAGCCACACTAGCAGACCCTTCTACTATTTCTTCTACGATGCCTACCTCTTGCCTCCAACTCCAAATCCCTTACTAATCTAACAAGCATTCAAGTTCCTCGTCTCTCCAATCAAAACGCTAATGCTGTGAAGCGCCTGATAATGTCCTATGTGTTTGAAATGACCCTTCTCCAAGACCAAACTGCTCTTCCCCCTGCTCGTACTCCCAGTCTTCTTGCCTCTTCTACCTTCTATCTCGCCAACCAAATCCCCGGGAAAGATCTCCCGAGCCACTTTCAGTGTAACTCCCTGATTGTCTTTTAGACATTTTCCCTATGCAAATCTCGATAGAACCACAGTTACGTAGAAGATTCCCACAGACAGCGCCAATTGTGCGTACCCAAATTCTACTTGATGGACCGGGCTTAGAATTGGGCCCACAATTTACTTGTATTAGTGGGATTACTGTTTCCTACTGAGGGTAGTTCCTGACCAAGTGACCTAACGATAGCCCTTAACCCCAATGAATTCTCTTTCTTTCCTCTCTAAATGGCTCTCCCTCTTGGTGGTACCAACTCTAACTTTCTCTTTTCCTCTCTATTTTCTCCTTCACCTTGCCAACCCCGTTTCATCACTCAATTTTGCTATTTATAGCTCGAGGCTTGTGGGGGGTTTCATGATTATATTATGGTCTCACTTGTGTGGGTGAGGTCCAATGTGATTATTCCTAACATGGAATATATCCCATTGGAAACGGTGGTAGTGGCATTGGAACTGATTTCCGCCTCCAAAAAATCACCCGATAGCGACAATCCCCAAGGCAATACAAGCCACTGGGGAGGTATGTTGTTCAAAGCAAACACACTCCTGAACATATCATAAATGGCTGGACATGGGCTTGTCTATCACGCACTCAAAAACGATATGGACTTACTATAAGGTTTGGGCTCAGTTTTCTTAAGAATGTTTGAGCCAAAGCCCAATGGGCCTGAGGCCATACCCCGTACATTCATCATTATAGGCAAAATGCAATTTGACAATTGAATTTCGAAAAAATTTCAAATAGTTTTAAATTGTGCCAATGACCAAGTAAGGAAAATAAAATTAATAGATTATTAACTTGTTTATAATCGATTGTATTTGTGAAAATTATTTAGTTATTCCTTTGTGTCCCCAAAAATAAAATCATGATTTTGTCCTTAGGTGGAAAGGGGTCTTTCCATTAAACTAGGAAGATGCTATTTATTTAAAGGCTAAATTATAAATTACATTATTTAACTTTACATATTTTTAATTCAATACTTTAAGTTTCAATTTCTCTAATTTAGTCATTCAACTTCCAATTGTACTTTATGTAGCCATTCTGTTAAAAAAACATTGTTTTGGAATATGAAAACTACTAAATTAACAATGAGGTTGTATGAAACTTGCAATACCAAATTGAAAACAAATAAAACTTAGAGGACTTGAATAAAAAAATGAAACTTGAATAATTGAATTAAAAATAGGCCAAACTTAGAGATTGCAATTTATAGTTGGGATTTACTAACGTATGCCTTTATGGCATATATTAGTAAACCATTTTAGGAAACTTTTTATGAGAAAACGAAAAAATAATTCACTTTTTTGACAGGTATTTCAATTTTCCATAAAAACTTTCTCAAAATGGATAAGGGCACACATTAACCTGAAAAGTTTAGCATTAACTAAAATATTGTACAAAGTTATTTACTACCTCCGCCTATGTTGCTGGTGTTTAGAAAATATCAAATTATTTAAGGAGACACCAATAAATGTGTTGTTTTTTAATTAAAAGGATAAAAGTTTTCAAAACTACCCTCAATAATTTAAACTCTAGAGAAAGAATGATTTTATATAAAATAAATACTAGTAAATTAGGAATTTCATTTATTGACTTTTTTAAAGAAAACTACATTTTGGGACAACCTAAAAGGCCAAAATAGAATAAAGAATCAAATATTTTGGATAGTTTTTCTCTATTGCTAGCGTAAGTTGGGTCCCCCACCTTCTCCTAGGCAGTAGAATAGTCGCCCATTTTCAAAGGAGTTTTTGTCCCTTATGGCATGTTTGGATGTTTAAAAAATGAGGGGGAGTAGAGTAGAGGGAGGGAGAGTAATGCAATTACCTTGTTTGGAAGTTTTTTAAAAAATGAGGGGGAGGGGTTTGGAGGAGTTTGGAGGGGTTTGGACTCCCTCTAGCCCCCCAATTTTAATTTCCCCAAATTGGAAAGATTTAGAGGGGGAGTAGAGTACATAAACTATTGACGAAGTAAATTACCTAATTTACCCTTATTATATTAACAAAATTACACAAGGGAAAGGGCTAATTACTCCCTTCCTCCTTACTAATTTTAAAAATATCCAAATAAGGTGGAAGTGAATCATTCTCCTCTACTCTCCTCCCCACTACTCCCCTCCCCTCTACTCTCCTCTACTCTCCTCCCTTTCTAAACTTCCAAACAAGCCATTAGTGTAACAGGTTTACTCTAAGGCTAGAAGGGTTTTTTTTTCTTTAGGAAACACTCAAACTACCTTTGATGGAAGATCTCACAAAACAGTGGATTGGTTTGTCTATCTCGCACAAGGAGGGCCCCAAATTTCGAATACACAATGATATGGCCACATCAGTGTTCATCATTGCTGCTAAGTTCCTTACAAAGTAAGCTTTGAACATCGACGCCATTGCGACCACTTTTACACCTTTACGGCAATCCAAAAATGGCTTCAAAATTAAGAATCTTGGGAATAATGTAGTTCTCTTTACTTTTGACAATAAAACCAAAGTGGACTTGCAAATGAACCATGGAGTTTCGATAAACATCTTATGGTGCTGCAAAGATACGATGGAGTAAGCAAGGTGCAAAATATTGTCTTCAACCTCACCCCATTCTGGGTCCAAGTACATGGAATCCCAGTAAAGTTCATGAACCCAATAGTGGTTGAAGGATTATGCGAGATAGTGGGGCAAGTACAAAGTATAGTGGGGCAGGTACAAAGTCAACCAAACTCAAAGACAGAGGAGTGTGGTGGTTTTATGTGAGTAAGAGTTTTGGTGGATATATCACAACCTTTGTGCCATGGAAGGGTGATATCCCTCGATGATGACAAAGAACTATGGGTCTCTTTTAAGTACGAAAGACTCCCTAACATTTGCTATTGGTGCGGATGCCTTACTCACAATGATAGAGATTGTGAACGTTGGACTAATAGTAAAGGCACACTGGAAGAATCAGATAGAGAGTACAAACCCCGGCTAAGGGAGTCACCACTACTTGGGGCTCGTAAATCAATGGTTTTATTCCTGGCTTCTATGCTAAGAAAGGTGGTGCGATACCTGGATAGAAGAAATTTGGCAAGACAAGGAGGCTGATGACAAGCAGGGAGCCTCCAACCACTGCCAAACCCAATTTGGAAAGCGTCAAACACGGTATTTCTCCCGCCGTTTCAATTTCTAAAGATACTTTCCATATAGGCCAATCAAACCCGAGTTTAGTGCACTCATTTAATTCCGAAGATGTTTTTGAAAAACATATTAAGTAAATAGATAGCGATCTCAAGAAATTTGAATTACTCACAGAGATAGTAGATGCCAACACGCCTATATCAGATAAACACGCAACCCCTTACCAGATAAGCATATCCCTGATAATTCTCAATCCCATTACTTCCCTCATATTCCTACCCCAACCCTACCACATCCAATAATCTCCTTAAATATTCCCAATCTGTCTCCACCTCCACCTAATACAACTAATAAAACAACTTGAAAACGCATTCTTAGGGCTGATGTGGAACATAAACCAAGCCAGGTTGTATCGAGTGGCACAAAACAGGCTTTCCCTACTGACCAACAACAAACTAAGTTACCAAAAAAGAGATCTATGGTTTCCTAGGTTGATGAAGAAAACATACATATATTGGAAGAGGCTGGGTTCCAACCCTGCCAGAAGCAATGACAATGTTAGTAAAGAACTGTCGTGGGCTTGGGAACCTACGTATAGAAGATCAGCTTGCATATTTAGTGAGGGTAAAAGATCCCCCTGTCGTGTTTTTAACCAAGACATGGATAGATAAGGTAAGGCTAGAACAAGTACAAAGAAGGATCCAATTCAAGAACTTATTTGAAGTCCTAAGGATAAATAAAGGGGGCGGTTTAGCGATTTTTTGGAAAGAAGGTTTTCCCTTGGATATTGAAACTTACTCCAAGAACCATATTGATACCATGATCAACAAAAACACCGAGAATGAATGGAGGTTTACAAGATTCAACAGGGAACCAAATACACAAAAAAAGACATGAATCATGGACAAAATTATGAAACCTGAAAAACCAAGGGTTATCTCCATGGTTCAATGAGATCACAAGGCAATCTGAAAAACAGGGAGGGCGGTCAAGATCGCATAATCAAATGCAATTTTTCCAAGATGCACTAGATGAATGTGGTTTCATGGATTTAGAGTTTGAAGGCTTTCCCTTTACCTAGCACAAACACTTTGCGGAGTTCACATTATGGGAGAGACTAGACTGTGCAATAGCTACCAATGATTGGTTTTTCGATGTTCCCAGATACGAAAGTGCACCATCTCGACAAAATAGCATCTGATCATAAGGCTTTACGCATCTCACCAGAAGGTATGGATTGTAGCTTTCAAAAACCGTTTCGTTTTGAACAAATGTGGATGACTGACAAGGGATGTAGTGAGACAATTGAAGCAGTTTGGAGTGAGAGTTCCACTAACCCGTGGGCCTCAAGGGTGATTAAAAAAATTGTTTAGTGTGGCAAGGAGCTAACCCAGTGGAGCAAGAGGTGTTTTGGCAGTGATCGAAAAGAATTAGAAAAATAAAAATAAAAAAGAAAGCAATTGAAGGGAGCAAAACAGATGGCTGTTCGGACTGGAGACTCTAGCCGTATGAAAATCTTAGAGGGTGAGGTGAACATACTACTTGATAATGAAGCCAAAATGTGGAAGCAACGATCTAAGGTTCTATGGCTAAAAGATGTACACAAAAGTATGCTTCTTGTTATACTTGCCATACTACTATGTGCCATGATTTAGTGGTCAAATATTGGAAGACTAGCTTGAAAAATCAAAATGGTCCTTATAGATAGAATTTTTATTTTGTCTAATTAGAGTATATAACATTCATTCTTCTCACATGAGAATAGACCTTAGAAATATGAAATTCACCATTATTTGAGATAGATATTATATTTCACCGTTACACTACTGTTTGGCATAAGTTTATAAGCTCAGCTTTTAGCTTTAAATTTTATGTACAACTTTTTAAAATCTTACTTTTTCTCACATTTTCTCATCTTTTCAAATTTTTTTCAAAATATTGAAGGATAACATAAATCAGGTAGGACCAAGGGGGCAAATTACCGACGTGATTATTAATTTAATTACTAAAATACATCTACTTTTTTTAATTTACCCAAAGTGTAGGGTTTTAAAAATAAATGTAAGTGTGCATCTCTTTCTTTCTTAAAATATTAAAAAGTTCAAATTATCAAAAAAATCATAATAATAAATTCTTATTAATGCTTAGATTTTGTTTAAAGGAAAATGCTAACGAGTGCCTTTAGGGCACTGGTTAATAATCTATTTAAAGAAAGTTTTTATAAAAAATGAAAAAAAAAAAAAGTAATTAATATTTTTACAGCATTTCTCATTTCTCATAAAAGTGGTATCAAAACTTTCTTAAAATGGATTATTAACCAATGCAAGGACACTTGTTAACATTTTTCTTTGTTAAATAGTATTTTAGATATTCAATTTTTTTTTTTTTTTTAAGTTATTGCAACTTGATCTAAACTATTTAACTAATTCATGATAAGATAAATGGGCAAGTTTGGTACGGGGTTGAGTTTTGTAAATATATGTTAAAACCCCAATGATGGGTTTGGAATAAAATTTTATAGGATTTAAATTTTCATATTTAAGATGGTTAGAAGATTTGTATTTACATATACAAGTTTATTTTTAATAGTTTAACTGATAAACATTGACCCATTTGATATCTAAGGTGGATCTGCCATGCTTGACTGCATCGTCAACACGTCTAAATTCGTTCCATTTTTTTAACTTATCCAATCCGGGTTGGCATTGCGTAAGTGTGCCCATTCTTTTTGGTCAACCTCGAAAGGTGGAGGGATTCAATATATAGTAATATACATTTCTTAGAAACAATGCTAAGCCCTTTGTTTATATATTTAAGTTTATACCAAATTTGCAGTTTTATCTCTCTGAGGAGGTCCTCCATCACAGAAGGTGCCTCCTCGAACCAAAATATGAGCTACCACGTTGGCTTCATATAATTGAATATTCTCTTTTGAAAACTTTCAGCTTAAGGTAATGTCTATTTAATTTTTCTCCTTAAAAAATTAAATTATATAAGATTTATACTTATGACATTTACTCAATGATGATTAGTTTTAGGTGAGATTTAATCTCAAGTTCCATATTCAATATTTCCTTTTTAAAAAAAAAAAAAAAAAACTCGAGCTTGGGAAGCTCGAGTACTATTTAAAACAGTACTCGAGCTTGTGAAGCTCGAGTACTGTTTAAAAGGACCAAAGAAATTTTCTGGCAAATGTCAGGCAGATTGGTACTCGAGTTTCTGAAACTCGGGTACCAATCTGCCTGATTACATTTCAGGTGCCCAGCTGGCTTGAAAATTTTCCTGGGCAAAAAAAACCTAAGCCATAAAATTACCCGTGTGCCAATTTCTAATAATGCACAAGATCTCACATTTGCTTGAAACAGAATGCATACGACAAAACATGTCACATAGGAACTCTCTTTTTTGCTCAGGCATAGGAAACTCCATGTAATTCCTTATTTAAATACTTCAAAGGCCCTTTTTTTACAATTTCCACAGTTGCAAAAAATACATTACATTGCATTTTATATTGTGTTTGTGTACAAGACGCACATGGCACATACACATGAGAAATATTAAGAGGAAGACTCAGGGCCCCAAAAAAAAGACCAAAAATACATTACAAGACGCACATGGCAGTCATTACCCATGCTTTCCCATGCATTTCTAAATTGGAGACCCCCACTTTCAACATGTAATCAGCTGCTACAACCTCCAGGTCCTCTAGCTGGTATTCATCTTCAACACCATCATCCTTTGTCTCACCAGTGGTTGGATCAACCTAATAGTATTGCCAAATGCATTAGTTAATAAAACAACTATGATATGTTATAACATGAGCTGTAGACTGAAACAATTTGCATAAGGACTACGAAATGTTGAAAGTATATAGTGTTTTTGGAATGCCAGTCGACTGGAAGTATTTAGTTAATTTACTTACACAGGCCTTTCGCATGTAATAAAGTAGAAGGGAAGAGTTATATTTGTACTTTTTGCTTGAAGGAAATTCAAATTTCCGGAACACACAATTAGCGAAGGTGATTACTTATCAAAGGAAATCCAAGCAACTGAGGAAGTGTATAGTAACAACACTGACTGACCTTAGTTTTCATTACAGCCATTGATTTAACAAAAGATATGATCGTAGATAGAGTCATTGGTGAATAAGATTTCAATAGCCAAATCCAGCTAACTACGAAAAGGTTTTGGATTATAGTTAAGTCAATAGTCTGAGTTATTATAACTTCTATATATATAACACATATGCACATGCATTGTAGAAGTCAGCCATGAACTTATGCACATGTATTGTAGAAGTCAGTCATGAACTTCTTCATTAACTTTGTCACTCAACTTTTTGGGTTTTCTTTTCCCATGGTGTCATTATGCGTAGTTTCTTTAGGGCATAGCGGGATGGCTCAAAATGCCAAGCTTGAGGACATCACATTATAATTTAAATAGAAACCATACACAATTTCAATACTTTAAATATAAAGAGAAAGTAATCATCATCATAAGCATAATAATTTGAACTTTTGCACTAGTGCAATCAAAGACATTTACTAGTAACTAAAGTGTTCAATTGTGAGAGTGTAGGCAATTCCTTTGATTGGTAGCAATGTTTAAGAACAAGTTTCTGTTAGAACTTCTATGATCAGCATTAAAAAAATGGAAAAAATTTACATTTAAAAGGATGCCACGGTTCAAACTTAGCGTACCTAGTCCGCGAGACCACCACTCGTTCGTACCTCGTTCGCTTAGGGCATGTTCTTCGATTATGCCCCTCTTGGTCACACAACCCGCATTGCACCTTCCTCCCCCCTCCTTCCATGGTGTGGTTCTTGGCCGTCTCCCACCCTCGTCCATCTCATTCCTGATTCGTGTTGAAACAGGGCGACCTTTTTCTCGGATCAATTGAGGGTTAGGGAGGACTTTTCGAGTTTCTTCAGGATCCGGCCATGATAATCTATCTTTCAACACAGGGAAAACGGGAGCATAGCTCCGGAACAGTGCATCCACGCTATAGCATGGGTCAATATACTGCTCTGCATCATGTCGATACCTAATACAAACTGCAATGACATGTGAACATGGTATCTTGTACAGTTTCCATTTCTGACATGTGCAAGTTCTTTGCAACAGATTAACTCCATGTGTGTGATCCCATGTCCATCAGTCCCTGGATTATGCGGTGTATCTACTTGATATGATTGTTGTTGCGCGCTCAATCTCGTCACCTGTGATTCTCTGCCTTCGCCTTATTTCTCATGAAGATATCCGAGGCATATTTAGTCCATCTTTGACCTGATTTCAACTGCGCTACGCTCTTATTACGACGATCATCAAAGTAGGCATTTAGTTTGAACCATGTGTATTTCACCATTGCCGTAATAGGCAGGCTACGAGCACCCTTTAGAACACCATTGAAGCACTCGGACACGTTTGTAGTCATTGCCCATAAACGGTAACCATTGTCAAAACTTAGAGCCCATTTCTCTTTGGGCACCTCCTTCAGATATCGGTGCGCATCCCGGTTGACATTCTCAATTGAATCGAAAGTGGCATTGAACTTTCGCTCCCAATTGGGTAGGACAATGCTCCTCAATACGATAGATTCTTTAAAGGTTTCATTT
>NW_027069514.1:513602-648368 GCF_002906115.3 Quercus suber | reverse complement strand
TGTGGGGCCTGTTACCTAAAAAAGGTATAGTAGTCCTCAGAATTGGGCTCAGGGCCCAAAGGCCCGATCCGAGAACACGCAGTTGTCCGAGGACAGCCTAAAGAAGTTTTATTCACGTCAAATAGGTGATATGAAAGGTATAAACAGGTGTTATATACAGTGGTATAACACACGTCCGAGGACGCCAAAGTCCAGGTGAAGGTAACCTTCGTACTGACTGAAAGATTCTGCCAGGTTGTAGCTGAATTGGAAGTTGGATATAGCTTAAAGAGGCGTCGGAGAAGGTAGAAAATATCTTCTAAAGTCTATCACCTCCTCATTAAATGCTGTCCACCTAACACTCTGGCCGCATTAATGTGGAGGTGATACCTGAATAGTAACTAAGAGCTTTATGACCACTAAGCTGAAAGTTCCGGTAGGGACTAGATGGGACAGAAAGGAGCCCCCAGGATAAGAACTACACGTGTACAAAGGAAACAAGAAAAGAAACGAAGTATATAATGTAGAAACGAAGAAAACAGGAAGGGCTTCTGACCAAAAAAGAAAAAGGAGAAAGAGAGAGAGAAGAACAGACCCATTGAAAGAGGGCCGAGGAGAGTTTTTCCTCATAGAGCGAATCAATAGTATCCCTTATTACTTGATGAGTAGAACCCTTCCTAAAAACAGTACTAGTTCTTGAGCCCATACTCTATAAATTTATTGTTTGGGCTTATTGGGCTGAAAACCCAACACTCAATTCAAATTGGGTCCTTACAATGTGCAAAGTTACTTATTAAATTTTTGTATTCAATTTCCTCTTAACATTTTTTTTTTCAATAGATAATATGACTAACCCGCTTAATCTTTTTTTGTGAATTTTCTTGATGAATTTCTTGTTCATTTGTGAGATTTTCACTTAAATTTTACATTACATCATTTTTATTACTAATAACATATTTATCTAGAGAACCTTTTTGAGACTTAATTAATTTTTCTACTCTTTTCCCTTTTTAAGTTTTTCAAATTCATATGCATATTTTCAAGTAGGCATTCCTAATTAAAAATAGTTACAAGGAAAAAAACACTATCTATAAAATTATAATTACTAGAATAAAAAAATATAAAAATAAGAAAAACTTCAAGCATAAAGCAATAGAACCTGATTTATAAAATATACTATTGTAGCTCTACTTAGCCATGAAAGTATCTTATAGTCTCAATTTGGATAAATAAAAGCAATAATAATTTATTCATTAGATCATTCAATAAATTGGATTAAATAATACAATACAACTAATTATATATGAAATCATATTTGTCATAAGTTAATTTTAATTATAAATTTATTATTAGTAATTAATTATATATATTTGATATTTTATTTTTCACAAAAATTAATTTATTATTTAAAAAATTGGGAAAAATATTATTTTGGTTCCTAAATTTTACCAAAAGTTTGTTTTTCACCCTTAAACTTTAAGAAGTTTATTTTTCATTCTTAAACTATTGAAAAAATTCTTTTTCCATCCTTATTTTTGTCTCTATACTATTCAAAAACTCTTTACAAAGTTTAAAGATGAAAAAGGAACTTTTTAAAGTTTAGGAACGAAAAAAAAAAAAAAAAAGAACTTTTCATAAAGTTTAGAGATCTAAATAGAATTTTACCCTAAAAAATTAGGAAGACAAAAGATTTTGTTTGAACACCATACCAAGAGGAAAAAAAAAAAAAAAAAAAAAGATTTTAATACGGTGAAACGTGGGGACTATGGAGAAGGGTCTGGACCGCATAAAAAAGGTCTACTGTCCATCTTCGGCGGAATAGAAGACAAAGCCTAAGCAGACTCGACACATCAAATCAGTACTAAAGAAACAAACAAAGACGGTCTAAACTCTAAAGCAAACAGATCTGGAAATTTCCAGAAGTCCCAAACCTAAAGGAAGCAACGAATTGGAGAGTTCAACGCACTGAACGCAAGGCTGCTAAATCAGATTTAGTGAAAAAAAAAAAAACAAAAAGAAAGATTATAAAAAAAAAAATTTCTTTCTTTCAATGATGTGTACCAGAAAAATGAGGTTTGATCTTATGTTTTGGGGATTTTTAAGTTTTGTTCTCTATTGTAGAGAGAGAAAGATAGAAAGATTGATTTCAACTTTTGGGTAAAAAGAGAATTAATCTTTCTTTTCTTTAAAAAAAAAATATTATGGGTATAATTTATTACTCCTACATTGGGTCCTTCTTTCCCGATTTTGTTTTTCTTTAACATTTTTGTTTTTTAAATTCTTGGCTCTAATTTGAGGTTTGATTAATTCATTTTACCTATATATATATATATTTGCAATCAAAGAACTAACCTAATTGATTAGAATCTGAGGGCTTTCCTCAATTTGAGGTCTTAGAGCATTCACATCAGCTCATGTAAATTTGTGTCTATTTTACACATAAAAACCTACTTTTTCTATTTTACACATTCACTTTTACAATATACCCACATCAGTTCATTTATTTTAACATCACTTTTATTTAAATAATACTTTTTTCAATTATTTTATTATTTCTCACCAAACCCTTTATACACGCTTTTTATCTCTCTCTCTTTATCACTTTCCATTTTTTCTGATCTATTTCTCTCGGTCTCCCTCTCAGTCTCTCTCTATACCCATTTCTCTCCCTCTCGGTCTCCCTCTCAGTCGATCTCTCTATACCCATCTCTCTCCCTCTCGGTCTAATCTACTCCACACTAGCTCCGATCACAAGCTTGATCCACAGCTCCGATCACAAGCTCCGATCCACGGCTGCACCGATCCACTCCGATCCACAATCTCCGATCAAGCTCCGATCTCTCCCTCTCGGTCTAATCCACAAGCTCCGATCTCTCCCTCTCGTCTAATCTACAAGCTCCGATCAAGCTCCGATCTCTCCCTCTCGGTCTAATCCACAAGCTCCGATCAAGCTCCGATCTCTCCCTCTCGGTCTAATCCACAAGCTCCGATCAAGCAAGACCCACAAGCTCCGGCGATCCAGATCCTTTCTTCACCGGCCGATCCACGCTCCACGCTTCACCGGCCGACCCACGAGCTCCGGCGACTCAGATCGTTCCGATAAGCACCGATATCTCTGTCCGTTTGGGTTTGTTTGTGTGTGGGTGTGTTTGTGTGTGGGTTTGTTTGGGTTAATTTTCAGTTGATTCTGGCCATTTGGGTTTGTTTGTGTGTGGGTTTGTTTGGATTCATTTTCCGTTGATTCTGGCGCGCTGGAGGTTGGGGAAGAGAGGTAGGAGATGAGAGTCAGTTAGGGAGGAGGGAGAAAAAATTATTAAAAATTAAATACAAGAGCTACAGTGCCCGTGTAAATTTACACGGGTACTGTAGCTCGTTGATAAATTTCCACAGGTTTACATGATTTTGAAAGAACTGATGTGGAGTGATTTTTGGTTCAAAATGTGTAAAAGTGATCAAAATGTGTATTTTATACATTTATACCAGAGCTGATGTGAATGCTCTTAGGTGGTCATTTAACTCGCCCAAGGCAAGAGTAAACCTTGCCTTGAGTTGTGGAATTTAATTAGTTCAATAGGTCAAATCACCTGTTATTGAATAAGGCTACTGTTTTGAATTTTTTTAAAGCGCAATTGGCGCCAATACAGATCAATACCCGAGTTTAGTGAACTCGGGTACCTCATTGAACAGTACTCGAGCTCAGGAAGCTCGAGTACTGTTTGAAATTTCTGACTCGGCTGCCATGTCAGCGTGCCACGGTGGAAGTCAAAAAACATAGTACTCGAGTTTACCAAACTCGAGTACTTAAAAACGTGGTACTTCCCTAATTATTTCCGAAACAGTGTTTTTGGCCCAAATTTTTCCAAAATTGATGGTAATGGGCCATTTTGGCCCTATCCATGACCATCTTTTTTTAACTGGCCTTACCTAGTTTTTCAAAAAAGCCCAAAACTATAGCTTACACTATGTTAAAAATAAAGAAACATAATAAAGCGGATGTTCCAGTTAGCTCAACTGGTAAAATCTATGATAGTTACATAAGAGATCTGGGGTTTAATTCCCGCCTATACCAAAAATTGAATGTCCATGATTGGGATGTCTAAAGGTGTGTTTGGATAACTACTTATTTTGCTAAAAACTAAAAACACTGTAGTAAAATAATTTTTATTTAAATATGTGAATAGTACTGTGAGGCCCATTTTTAATGAAAGTTTTGCTAGGTTTGTGGGTCCTGTGAATAGTGCACAGGACCCACTGGAAAAGCATAAAAGCCATAGAAACGCGCTTCTTAAAAAAAAAAAAAGAACGCCAAAACGTAGACACTACCTTTATCATCAGTATCCAAACGAGTACTAAGAGGTTGTTTGGATACTACTTATTATTGAAAATTAAAAATACTGTAGCAAAATATTTTTAAATGTATGAATAGTGCTATGGAACCAATTTTAAAGAAAAATTTGCTGAAATCAATACTTGCGAGTCCTATGAATAGTGCACGGCACCCACAGAAAAAACACAGACGCCCAGTTTTCTTCCTTTTCATTGCAATCCAAACTAACACTAAAGTGTCATGCCCAAAAATGAGAAAAGAATTGTGGCATAATCTTAAATTAAATAAACTACATTCGGATTCTTTCCATATATATCTCCGTGTGTGTGCGCGTGAGCACATCCATTTAATTTCATCCTTTGATATTAGATGATGATGTTTGCGCAGGGGTTTAAAGAACACAACCACCCTAGACGAGTTAGGTTTTGGTATCTCACATTAGTCTTGATTGGGATTGATCATTGACTGATACAAAACAATTAAAATCTTTTGTTTCTGACCATTTTAGATGTTTCAAAAGTATTTTAGATATTTTTAAGGTTTCAAGTATTTTGTCCATTTTAGAGATTTGGATGGTATTTAGTTATTTTGGAGGTTTTAGGATATTTGGTCATTCTGAATATTATGAGGTTATTTTTGCTCATTTTAGAGGTTTTATGGGGTACTTTGCTAATTTTTTGTTCCTAAACATTTTCCAAAGGTTCAAGGTTATTTTGGAGGTTTTAAAGATATTTTTGCCAATTTGGACATTGCAATGGTATTTTGATCGTTTTTAGAGATTATAAGGAGTAACATTTGATGGTTTCGAGATATTTTGGTATTATTTAGGTTCAAAAGTATTTTCAACCCCTTTTTTATATTTGAAAATATTTTGATCCTCTAGAAAATTTCATCGATTTTGACCTAATCTAAATTTGATAAAATGTTCACTCCCATTCACTAGGCCACCCTAGTTAATTATGCCTCCAAAATGCCACTCTTCCTTGACTTATATAACCATCTACAATATTAGAAATTGATCCTTTTATTTAGTAGTATGAAAAATCTAAAGGTCATGCTAATGAGTGCCTTTAGAGAATTGGTTAACGATTCATTTCAGGAAAGTTTTAACACCACTTTTGTGGGAAATGAAAAAAGTTGTCAAAACATTAATTGCTTTTTTTTTTTTTTCCATTTCCCATAAAATTTTTCTTTAAATGAATTATTAACTAATACTCTAAGGGAATTTGTTAACATTTCCCAAAATCTAATACAATAAAGATTAAAGAGAGAAATCCATTAAGTATATTAGTTTCTATTATAATTTTTGAACATTTAATGCCTATTTTCTCTGTCACTTACCGTTTTTACTTTTGTGTAGATTCAAGTCCCAATGATGATATATTACTCATTAATTATTATTATTATTATTATTAAAAATTTCCTATGATATGAAGTTATGAACTTTCTAGGTTCTCAGAGAAAATGGGGTTTTGCCTTTATCTTTTTTAAAAATCTAGTAATATGTCTCTGTTTTGAAACTATTAAGGTCTATGTCTCCGTTTTGAAACTCGATTTTCTCAAAATCGAGTTTTAATGAAAAACTTGATTTATAGAAAATCGAGTATAGGCGATCAAACTTAAAAATAAAATAAAAATAATAAAATAAAAATAAAAATAAAAATTTATGGAACTCGAGTTACATGAAATCAAGTTTCTTAAAAGGAACTTGAGTCCCTTGAATGGAACTCGAGCTCCATGAACTTGAGTTCCACAAATTTTTTTTTTAATTTTTAATTAATTAATTTATTTTTTAAGTTTCATTTGGCATAACTTGATTTTAAACCAATCAAGTTTTACATTGAAACTCGATTTTAAGAAAATCGAGTTTCAAAACAGGGAAACAGACCTAAATAATTTCAAAACAGGGACATATTGCTAGATTTTTAAAAAAAATAAGGGCAAAAGTCTAGAATTCCCCCTAGGTTCTCCATGTATTTTTTTTTTCCCTTAAAAAAAATATATCAATTCTTAATAATTTTACTATGCCTAAGAACATTCCCAACTCTTGTTATTGAATTTTGTTTAAAAACATACTCAAGAAATTATTTTAACAAAAACAAACCACATACATTATAAATTATGTAATAATTAATAAACTTACTATTTTTAGGAACATACCTTGAAATTTGAATACATTTGGGTTTAATAAGTTATACATAGCATAAGAGTAAAGTAAATAAAATAATTTATTTATATAAATGTAGTACAATTTTTTTATAAAAAAAAAAAAAAATAGAGGGGCTATTAGCTAAAATTATATATAACCATTTTTAAAAATATGAGGGAGGGTTTTCAAGAGTCAAGAGGGAATTTGACTCTTGATGTCCCTCTTGACTCTTGAAAACCCTCCCTCATATATACTAAAAAAAAAAGGTTTTAATTCCGTCTCAGAGAAAGTGACAATGCAGCAGCCAAGGCCCAGCAACCCATGAACTTGGTTAAAGGGACTCAAGTCAAGACTATTCTACATTGGACCAATTAATGTATAACCTAACTTTCCCTAATACTTTTCTTTTTCTTTTTCTTTTTCTTTTTTATTTTATTTTATTATTATGAATTAAATTGACTTTCCCTAATACAATACGCAACTACCCTTTTGAGGTTGACAAGTGTAACGGTTCTCGTTGTGCAATACAATTCAAAATTGTAAAAAACATGTCCACCAGACAGACTTTTATCCGACTGAACTATGGATAGAATAGAACAAGAGTCACTTCTTCACAATTAATGTTTGTTGGCCCATGAATTGATTCCATGAATATGCTGCATACTGCATAGTAAATATAAATAAAATGCCCTTATCAATGCAAAAGATTCCCTGAACCAAACAAGGTGGTGCCTGCAGCGTGCAACTCTAGACTCTACACTTGTTCATTCTCTACTAAAACAGAACAGATGACGATAAAGGCTGAGAGTTACAAAGCATACCTTGCAACAGGGATTGATGCACTATGTGCAATTGTTCCTATTCCTCTCACAATATTTTTTTTACTTCTTTACTTTTTCACTTTTTAGTGTTTTCCTCCATTTTTTTTTTTTTTAAACTCTCAATCAAACTGTTAAAAGCACTTGTAATAGTTACGTGATCTCAATCCCAATCTGCATCATCCTCATAAGTTTATTTGCACACTGTTGAGGGTCATTTTTGTAAAGACAGCCCAACCCAGCAAAGCAGGCAATAAGAGTGGCAGGCATAGAATAAGACTGTTAGGCCCAAGCGGCAGGAAGAATAGAACACAGGCCCATAACATGAATAAATGGGTCTTGAGGAAGCAAATGGGCCCAAAGGGCCCGAAAAGAGAGAAATGACACCCATGGGCAATGTATGGTATGAAAAAATGAGAATGGGCCGCGGCAGGCCCAAGGCAATGTAAACAAAGAAAGTAGGGGTTGATGGCAAGCCCATGAACCCCAAGGATGAGTATGAGGAGATTGGGTCGGGAAAGCCCAATCAAGGTAGTAAAAGCCCATGGGAAAGCAAAGTCAATAAATGGGCCGAGGAAGCCCAAGGAAAGTAAAAGGGCTGCAGGCCCAAAGGGAAAAAAGAAAGGGACAATGGAGCCCATGAGTAAGAACACCAGTAGGCTCTCTTAAGCCACTGGGGGAAAGAAAGGAACGGCAGGCCTGAAAAGAGGCCCAGCAGGAACAAAAATCACCGCGGCAGGAGAGGCCGAGTAACACGGTGGGAAGCTAAGGCAATTAAAGAATTGGGCTGAAGAGAACACAAAGCCCAGTACTCGGTAAAGTCCAGACCCTATGGGGTGTGAAATCAGAGTAACAGCTTGGGAAAAGCCAAGAACGGACGACTGGCAATGCAAGCAAAATGTCCAGTACACGGCAGATGCATGGACAGCAGGCAAACTTCAGACATAAACCACGCGCAAGGCCTAGGCACCACCAGCCTGTACCCAGCCAATACAGGATATGGTGGGGTCATGGGTCAGAGGTAAAAGGGCATGGTTTGGAGGTGGGGAGAGGGGAAGGCCTGTTTTGAGGTTCCTGCTCAAACTCTTTTGGGGAATACGTCCTACTGGGATGACATACCACCCAAAAGAGGCAAGGTTGAGTGGGAACCAATAGGTGCATGCCATGAGGGATAGAGAGAGAGAAACATCACCGCGGCAGGACAAGGTGCCGCGGCGGACTAACAGACAAAACGTTGTCTGTGTCTGTGACAGAGGGACTCGCAGACAGAGCAGTAAGGGTCTGCGAGTGCGCCAAGACCAAACAAGAAATGGTTAGGGGGTAGAATAGTAAAAGATCGGTCACGGCAGGCACTATAAAAGGACGCCTCTGCTGTGTGCAAAAAAAAAACACAACAGGCACAAGAGCAATACAACACAATTTAAAGAAAATACTCTGTAACTTACTTAGAAGAACAGAGGAGCATAACACTAAAAAACGACCATTGTGGAAATTACTAAGAAAAGACTAGAAAAGAAAGAAAGAAAGAAAGAAAGAAAAAAAAAAAAAAGGAGCAAGTGATAGTGGCATGCACCGATAGGCCCCTTCCCTTCTCTCCCTCTCGAATCCCTGTTCTCTTCTATAATTATTTTGGGAAGTGTCCATTCAGGTCCGCCTCCCTCAAACCCATTAACTTCCGCAGCAGGAATCCCGTTTTCTTTCCTCGGAGGTTAATTGCGTTGAGAAGAGGCGTTCTTCCTCTTTGGCCTTACTCTCGCGGACCGAACTGAATTTATTTACATAAGTTGTCGATTAAATCCTTATTACCATTTGCCCTTACTATTTATTTGTCAAAGATTGTTAATGTTATTGTAGTTCGGTCATTTCTTATTAAAAGAACTATCTGGTCATTCCAGAATATGTGATTTTGTTTTATCAATTGTATCTGCCTGCCGCAAGCTTTTTTTTCTCTGAAACAGCTCTGCCTGTTGTAAGCTTTTCTCTGGAACAACTCAGTCTGCGGTAAGCACTCACCTAGCAGACGAGGCATAGTTCGCGCACAAACCGGCCAAGTTGAGTTCCAGTTGGCCCGATCTCGACTCCTGCAACCCAGAACACTTGGGCCTACATTCACAAAGGAGCAGCCCGGCCCAACATAGCAAAAAAGGCCCTCACATTAAAATGGCGACTTCACTAGGGAGTTGAGAAATAGTTCAGGGATAAGAGCCCTCGCAAACAAATGCCTCCAAAGTCCAGAACTACGCGCAACATGAGTGCTGTACCCTCACAAGCAGAGTCCAGGCCAACAATGCCCCACCAACCATAGCCTAATCAGGCAGAAGGTGCTAACGAGATGGAGGCTGGACCCCAACCTCCTCCGAGGATCCCCACAGACAATGCCAACACCTTCATTGAAGTATTGCAGGCCTTACAACACTCACAACAGCAAATGATGGAAGAAATTCGTAAACTAAAGACGGATAGAACAAAAGAAAAAGGAAGCCAGCATGATCCAGAACATGGGGCAGAAGAGACACTAGTAGGTGGTGTCCCACAGAATCCGGATCAACGTTTTATTACTATGGCAGAAGTAGCAACTCTCCTGGAGTAAGAGAGAGCCAAAGGGCCAAAGGAGAGATTCTACACATGTAGACCCCCATACTCGCTAAGGGTGCTCAGTAAACCATATCCCGAGAGGTATGAACCGTGAGTATTCGTACAACATGATGGCAGAAAGGGAAGTGCTGTTAAGCACGTAAGCAAGTTCACTGATACGCTTGGCCCTTATGCCGCAGACGAGGACTTGTGTCTTCGAGAGTTTTCTAAGTCATTGTGTGACCGGGCTTATACCTGGTACATTGGCTTAAAGCCAGGATCGATCCCAACATGGGATGATATGGTGGATGTATTTTGTGCCAAGTATTTTCACGGAGAAGAAACGGTGACGCTTGCAACATTGCAAGCGACTAAACAAAGGAATGGTGAAGACTTGATGGAGTACATCAAGAGATTTAAGGACATAGCACTCGACTGCTATGACCATTGTGAGGAAAGGACGCTGGTGGAGATGTGCATGACGAATATGATCAAGGAATACAGGGCAGTCCTAGAAAACCTTGAAATCTCCCAGTTCGCGCAGCTGTTACAAAAGGCAAGAAAAACTGCCCAGTCCATAAAGCCAAGCACGGACAAAAGGAGTGCCCCGCAAGCCATGGCGGTATCCACCAATGAGCGGAGGAGGAAGACCGATGGGAAGGAATACGATACTCCCCCGCCAATACCATGCACCGCGAAGGAGCTCGACGTACTGTTAGACAAATGGATAGCGGATGGCGTTTTCAAACCTAACCAGGTTGCTAGGGAGCCCATCGAGGAAGAAAGGAGGGACCCACGTTTTTGTTGTTTACACAACTGTGTCCAACATGCCACCGCAGAATGTTGGGCACTCCGCAGACTAATGCACTGCAGGATAAAGGGAGGAACTTTAGAATTGTCCCAGCAGGAAGTCCAAAGAAACCCACTCCCAAACCATAAAAGAAAGGGTGTAGCAGCAGTGGTAATTTGTGCTGACCCAAGAGAGGAGAAAGAAGAAAACATGGCTTTGCCTGCAGCAGCCATTACCACTCTACAATAGAGTTCTAAGTTCAAAAATTTGTTTGATCAGCTGGGACTTTCAGCAAAGGAAAGAAAGGTAGCCACAGAGGCCATGGTGAGCATCGCCTCTGGTGCAGGAGTAGAATGCCTATCGGCAGAAATATCAGATGAAAGGGCTCTCTTGCAGGAGTCAACCGAAATCACCTTCAGTGATGAAGATATGGAAGTGGGGTATCCAGACCACAGGAGACCCTTATACTTGGCGGCATCCATAAATCAAATCCCTATAAAGAGAGCTTTAGTAGATACAGGTGCTTCTGTGAATCTCATTCCATTGAGCACTTTGCAGGCAGCAGGAATTTCAGAAAGGAAGATCCAGGGATGTCCAATGGAAGTAACAAGGTTTAGTGGAAGGGGCGAGTACACAGCAGGCCACATTCAGCTGTGGTTGAAAGTGGGCCCCATTGCCTCTTTAGCACAGTTCCATGTGGTAAAAACTAAAGTATCCTACCACGTGCTTCTGGGGAGGCCATGGTTGCATAAACACCTGCTGGTCCCGTCCACCTATCACCAATGTGTGAAAGGAAGATTGAACGGCAGGATGATATGTATAGCAGCGAATCACTCACCATTTGAGCAGGCAGAAGCTCACTTAGTAGAAACCATGTTCTACGATCAATGGGTGCCATCCGGGGAAAATTCAGTGTCAAGGCCACAAGGTACCTTCGTGCCTAAATGGAGAGACATCCAGGATGATCTCGAGCCTGACCTAAGGGAGTTACTGGCCAGAAAAAGGAAGAGGAAGGAAACGCCAACCGCGGACTCAGAGGATGCACCTCACTGCGTCAGGATCCGAGGTCCTGACGGCAGGATTATGTATAAGTTATGAAGGGGTGCGAGACCCATGAGTGAAATGCAAAAGGGCCCCACCCATGAACGGCAGCACGAGGATTTGGGGTGTTGCATGGTTCAAGAAAAGTCAGAAGAAGAAAATAGTAAAAAAGAGAATGAGAAAGTTGCGACAGAAAAAGAAGCGCAGGTTGCGGCAGAAGAAGAAATGAAAGAGGTTGACTTGGGATCTGTTTCACAGGGATCAAGGCCTATCTTAATTAGTGCAAGACTGACAGAGAAGGAAAAAACAGAGCTGATGTTACTCTTGAAAGAATTCAAGGACGTCTTCGCATGGGAATACAATGAAATGCCGGGGTTAGACCCTGGGCTAGTTGCACACACGTTGAATGTAGACCTAGAGGCCAGGCCAATAGCCCAGCCTGCCAGGACATTCCACATGGAAATAGAAGGGCAAATAGTTAAAGAAGTGCAGAAATTGCTTGCCGCAGGATTCATCAAACCTATCCAACACCCCCGATGGCTGTTCAACATTGTGCCCGTGAAGAAGAAGAACGGCCAGATAAGGTGTCGTGTAAATTTCAGAAATCTCAACAAGGCCTGTCTAAAGGATGAGTTTCCTTTGCCAAACATGGACTTACTGATAGATTCTACGACAGGCAGTGCCATGTTTTCGTTTATGGTTGGTTTCAGCGGGTATAACCAAATTAGGATGGTGCCAAAAGATGCAGAGAAAACCGCTTTCAGAACACCCATGGGAAACTTTTATTACACTGTAATGCCCTTCGGGTTGAAAAATGCGGGTGCCACTTATCAGAGAGCAATGACGGCCATATTTCATGACATGATGCATCGTGAGCTGGAGGATTACATAGACGACATAGTAGTAAAGTCAAGGAAAAGAGAAGAACATTTCCAAGTGTTGAGGAGAGTATTCGAGAGGTGCAGAGCCTTCAAACTGAGAATGAACCCTCTCAAATGCGCATTCAGAGTGTCCTCTGGGAAGTTCCTAGGCTTCCTAGTGCACAGCAAGGGGATAGATGTTGACCCAGCAAAGGCTACGGCCATTGCAACTATGCGACCTTCAACCACGGTAAAAGAGCTAAAGAGTTTCTTGGGGAAAGTCTCATATATCTGGAGATTCATCCCTGGGTTGGCATCAATCACTTCGGCCTTTACCAAGCTACTGAAGAAAGGGCAAAGTTTTGTATGGGGAGAAGCGCAGCAAGCGGCCTTCAAGAGGCTGCAGCAGATCATGATGAACCTCCCTACAGTGCAAGCCCCAATACACAAAAAGCCATTGCTGCTTTATATGGCTACCAATTCATATGCCATCGGTGCCTTAACTGCCCAAGAAGATGGAGGTGGCATCGAGCAACCAGTATATTACATCAACCGTGCCCTGAAAGACCCAGAAACTCGTTATCCGAGGGCAGAAAGGGCCTGTTTTGTTATTGTTTATGCCTCGCAAAGATTACGCCATTACTTCTTGGCCTATGAAGTATGGCTGATGACTAAGTCCCATGCCATCAAAGCTTTATTACAGCAGCCAATCCTCTCCGACAGGATATCACAATGGTTATTACAACTATCACAGTATGACTTGAGAATGGGAGCGCCCAAAGCAGTGAAAAGCCAGGCTATAGCAGATTTATTGGCACAATTTCCAGGGGAGGAAGAATTTCTGCTAGACGACGAAGTTCCAGGGGAAGTAGCCATGGCAGAAGAATTCAGAGAACAGTGGGTGATAAAATTTGACGAATCTTCTACCACCCAGTCTGGAGGGGTTGGGGTAGTTTTGTATCATGAAGAAGATAAAGCAGTAGCACTATCATTCAAGCTAGAGTTCCCCTGTTCAAATAATACAGCAGAATATAAAGCTTACTTAACTAGGCTGGCCACAGCTCTTGAGATGGGAGTTAAACATTTGAAGGTATTAGGTGATTCCAACTTGGTAGTCTGCCAAACCAAAGGGAGTTTTTCCCTAAAAGAACCCAGTCTTTCCCCGTATAGAGCAATGGCCTAGAAGATGGAAGAAAAGTTCTTAACTTTCGAAATAGAACATATCCCGAGAAACGAGAATCGATTTGCCAATGCATTGGCCGCACTAGGTTCGCAAGTAATGTTTGAAGGGGAAAGCACCAAAGTGAAGGTCAGCAAAAGGGAAGAATCCATAATTGAAGTGTTAAAAGAAAGGTTCCAGGAGGAACACTGCGAAGGAGATTAGCAGATACCCATGAAGGAAGTTTTGACGGGAGGAGAGGAAGCCATGGAACTAAAAGTACTCAAAGACTGCGCCCTAATGAAGGGGGAGCTATACCGCAGGATGCCAGCGGAATCTTGTCCAGATGTGTGGGGCAAAAGGAGGCCCAGAGAAAGTTGAAAGAAGTACATGAAAAGACTTGCGGATCCTGCGGAGAAGTCAGCCTTTACCGCAGACTTCAAAGGGCGGGCTTTTATTGGCCAACCATGAGCAAAGATGCAGACCAAGTCCAAACCCAGTGTGAGAACTGCCTACTTGCGGCAGACAGAGAAGAAAGTTATGCTGCATTCGTCAGCGAGGACTGGAGAAACCCATTTATACAATACCTGACAGAAGGCATCTTACCGCAGAAGCACAGCGAAAAATATAAGCTCAGGAGGCTAGCAACGCCCTATTTCTTGCATAATATGACCCTTTTCAAAAAAGGGTATGATGGAGACCCCTTGAGGTGTCTAGGCCCTAAGGAGGCAAGAGAAATGATAAAAGAAATACACTCAGGAGAGTGTGGAGAACACCAGGGGAAGAAAAGGCTTTACAGGTGCCTGCTGCAAATGGGCTATTACTGGCCTACCATGAAAAGGGACACGGCAGAATTTGTGAAAAAATGTCACAGTTGCAAAGTACAAGCCAATTTGATTCACACTCATCCACAGAACTTGCATAGCATGGTCACACCATGGCCGTTCCATACTTGGGGGCTTGATTTAGTTGGACCGGTGAATCTGCCGTCGCGAGGATACATATGGATACTCGTAGCTACGGAATACTTTACTAAGTGGGCAGAGGCAGTGCCGCTTCGTAAAGCCATAGGAGGGGCAGTGGCAAACTTTATCAAGGAAAACATAATCGTAAGGTTTGGGGTTCCTCACAGGATCATCAGTGACAACGGTACACCTTCTGTCAATAGCGAGGTGAGGAGAATGCTAGAGTTTTATCAAATCAAACATCACCAGTCATCACCATATTACCCTCAAGGAAATGGGCAAGCGGAGGCAACGAACAAAACTCTCATAAAAAATCATTAGTAAAATGAGCCAAGAATATACGGGAGGATGGGCAACGCATCTACCAGATGCTCTTTGGGCTTACAGGAGCTCACCTAAGTCAGCCATAGGTTTTTCACCTTTTTCCTTGGTCTACGGAACTGAAGTGGTGAGCCCAGCAGAAAAGATGACCCCATCCCTGAGAGTCATGCAGATGCAAGAAAAGGAGAATGATGAAGAGGTCTTTGCGGCAGAAACATGCGAAGACTTGGAAGGACTTGACGAAAGAAGAGAAAAGGCTCAAGAACACAGCTGCAGATACAGGCAAAAAATGACTGAGGCTTACGGTAGGATGACTAAAGAAAGAATATTTGCGGAAGGACAACTGGTCCTAAAAGTGGCAGACTTCGTTAGAAGAGGCTTGGCAGGACCATCGAAGTTTGCACCGAAGTGGGAAGGACCGTTTGTGATAAGAGAAGCGCATCCGAGTGGATATTACCGCTTGACTTAGACGGATGGAAAGGACTTAATGGATCCCATCAATGGGAAATGGTTGAAACGCTACTACGCCTAAGGAGAAAAATAATGTGATTATCCCTTACCTTTTTTGTCTTGTCAAAAGCTGTCATGTTTTTCGTTTGCTCTGTTCTTTATCTTTCAAAGATGACTATGTCACAAATCGAATTTTGTAACTTGCTTTCTTGCAATGAAAAGCACAAAGTATTTGTTATCATATATCATAGCAAAAAAGTAGCAAAGTGTAGCATCATAAAGTTAAATTACAAAAACCCAAACTGTGGCAAGCAAGCCCAAATAGGTGCTATAGGAGCATAATGTACTGGACAGAGTAATAAGGCAAAAGAAAAAACAACAAAACAGGGGAGAAACTGCATCATCATCAATAAAGTCTAAAAATAAGTGACTGATCCCCAAAACGACCAAGTCCTCCTACACCGGAAAGAAGACGCTCTCGGAGGCCCTCCAAATCTGCCACTTCCTTTCTCAAAACCGCAAGGCGAGAGTCAATAGCATCAACGGTAGGCTAGACTCTCCTCATGAAAACTGCTCGAGCAATCTCTCGAAGGTGATCCAAGATGAACTCCACTGCAAAGCCAACGCTGATAAGCTCCTGTACTGCAGCCCTCCATTGAAGGATCCTCTCGGTGGAGAAAGTATCCACAAAGCTGTGCTCGATGTCGTTCAGCACGCTGCCTAACATTCTCAAGAAATGCTCTCTAACTGATCAGCCAAGTTGGAATCCCTGCATGAAGTCCCCACGACTGTCGTAAATCATCACCAAATGAGGAGCGCAGTCCGCAGGAACTCTAAAGCCATGAAAATCTATGTAAGGGGGTCCGAAGCCCTAGAAAGAAGCAGGATCAAGGTTGTTGACTTCGGACTGATCAAAACGCACAAAGAAGGCCGCAGCCTCGCCCGCAGGATCTGGAAGGGTGGCAGAGCTACTGCCCACCTCAAAGTGAGAAAGCACTGTAGGAGGTGGACCTGTCAAAGAACGCAAAGGTTGAAACGAGGAACCTTGGTGAGAATAAAAGGAAGAGAAGCCTGCGCAGAAGAAGTAAAAGAAATGAGATAAAACTTACCAGAGCCAGCAGTAACAGGGGCTGTGGAGAAAGCAGAGGCAAGAACAGAAGGAACTGCAGAAACGGACGCTGTAAATATGGCGGAAACTAGTATGGGAGATGTGGCAGGGATAGGTGTTGTGGGCAGGGCAGGAGAAGCTGCCGCAGACACCCCAACGTCTGCTGAAATGCCTAACTCCCCAAAAGTCTCTGCAAATAGAGAAATAGACAGGCAAATAAAAAGGGAAAAGAATAAAACTTAACGGAGAAAGAGAAAAAAAAAAGGGTTAAGGAAGAAAGCACATACCCATTGCCTCGGGTAGAACACTATCCTCTTCCTCAGATTCAGAAATCCTCCTCCCTAAGCCAGGCTCATCCTCAAGATCCTCAAAGATCTCCTCAGACCCCTCGGAGGACAATTCAGCACGAGACCCACGTGTGGCAGAAACGGGAATAGAAGAGGGAGTAACTACTAAGGAAGAAACGCCCTGCATTGCCTGAGAGAGAGCAGTAAAAGGGTCACCAGTAGAAATGATGAAAGGTGTAGCAGGAGTAACCTCGACCTCAGCAACAGCAGGAAGGGTGGTTCCCTTTGAACAGAAGATGTCATGGCAGGAGTGGGGGTGGCCTCACTAACCTCCCTAATATGAGTACCCTCATCTATGGGTACCGGTCCAGTAGGAGAAGTAGTGACTGCAGAAGGAGCAGGTGCTACAAATTCGACCCCACCAAAAGTGCCATCCATAGGAATGCCCATAGGGGCAGAAAGTTCCTCGACTGTAGGGCGATATACGGAAAGAGACTCAGGCTCATCCTAAAGGACAAAACAAAGAAAGGGTGTAAAGACCGAATTAATTTTTTGGGCGAATGAAGTAACCAAAAACAAAAAAAAAAATGTAGCAGACTAGACACATGTAGGAGCAAGAAGAAATGTACCTTTGATTCGAGTTCCTCAAGCATAAGAGGACGGGCGGCTGACGTATCCTCCTTCTACTTAGACTGTAAAAGCAAAAGGGAGTCAAGGAAAAAGTCAGCCAGGATTCAGAATAGGTCAGAAAAAAGAAGAAGTATATATCTATATGTGTACTTGGAAGACAAAGCAAGAAAAAGTTTTTAGAAACTTACTCTTCGTTGAGCAGCAGATACAGGATGGGGAGTTGTCTTCCTTTTACTGCCTCGTGTTCTGCTGGCAGGTGTAGCACTTGCAGGAGGTTGAGGAGCGGCAAACTTGGACTTGCTGACAGATTTAAGCTTGGCAGGAGCTTTCTTGGCCGACGCAGGAATGTTTACTACTTTAACCTTCTTTTCCCAACCTGAGGGGTAATCACCTGTGTGCCAATACCATCCACTCTTCTCCTCGTCCCACTCGAAGATGGCAGATCGATTCTGTTTCCTGGCATAGGCCAACACAGACTTAGAAGGAAGGAGTAACCGAGGATTGGGAGAGATAACCATACTAAGTCCCTCAGGAGATATAAGAGAGAAACCGCGACTACCAACCAACTCTGCATCAAACGAGTTCATGACAAGTTGCCAATAGAGGTGCATAGCAGCGGTGCAAAGGCCTTCCCTCGAAGAACCAGCAACTGTAACCGCACTAAAACGCTCTCTCCAAAAGTCAAAAGCAGTGTGCCGCAGAAAGGGCCTAGCCGAAGTAGAAGACTCTGTGAGGAAGGAGAGGTCATCAGGGATATCTTGGTCCAGGCCAAACTGTCTCCTCACTCAGTTGGCAGGGTAATGAATAAACCTGACACCCTCATCTGCCAGATAGGGCAGCCATCCAGGATTAGTGGCAGCCAAATATGTGATACCCGTTTCATCAAAGCCAGCCAGCGGGGTAGTAGTACCAACGGTATCAACAAACAGACCCATTACCGAATCAGCAAGAGTATAACTAGGACGCAACAGTCTATAAGCTCTCTAGGAAAAACCAACACCCTCATCAAAGGACTCAATGACAAAATAATCGATGGGCTTCAAACCAGACCAACAAAAAGCCAAAGGAAAATCAAGCTCAAACTTGCCACAAAAATCAGTAATGGCCCGCGGACAAGATTGGTACTTCTCTTTAGCAAATCTGACAGGCCTACACTTCGCCAAGTATTGAGCACAACGCTCAAACAACAACTGCTGTAGAATAGTGCTGTGTACAGAAGAAGCAACTATGTGGCAGGAACCGGTCTGACTCTCATCACTCTGCAGGATATCCAGTTGCACATATAAATGCCCCAAGAACATGGGGGCTAGCGGTAGACTCACCCCAGCAAATATTTTAATGGCCAAATGAAAATACAACAGCTTTATGGCATAATGGGGATGGGACCTAAAGACAAACTTAGAAAGCCAAAAAGCAATAAAGGCAGCACGACGAGTAACAGCAGAAAACTTGGAAGAGGAACTAACCCAATAAGACAGCTTAGCGTTTCCGGCCGTCCTCTTCTTCAACTCCGCTTCAATATTTTCTTCTTCTGGGGAAAGCTCAATAGTGGCAGGATCAGCATCCTCGAGAATAGGCTAAATAAACTGATTGGCCATGTCCTCGAGAGTAACCGTGACTTCGCTGCAAGAAAGAAGAATGTGTGAGTGGTGGAACACCATCGGCGAACTAAATGGTGAAGATTGTAGAGGTCTCGGAAGTTGGAAAGGCTTCGGAAAGAACGACGCCTTTAGAACACCAGCCCACTGAAGCAAAACCATGAAATGTGTATCCGATAACTCACTGTCAACCCACTCTTTCCCAACCTAAGGCGGTGCCAGACCTAAACTCAAAATGAATAGGCACAGGAAGGGCGAAGCCTTGACAAATGACCAATCGGAGATGGGGGAAGACACCGGAGCCCAAGAAACATTAGGGTTTTTCCAGCAAAGAACGAGCCACACACAGCCCGACGGCGGCGGCACATAATCTCCAGGAGCCTTAGGAAAGTGAGGACTAGGACTGTACCAAGGATCAATAAACGGGGCGCACTCGATGTCTGGGTCGCGTCGCTCTTCCTCCTCCTCGGAACGGTCCGAATCGGAGCGCACGTCCTCTTCTTCTACTTCTTGTTCCCGGAGGATCCACGGCGATGCTTTTCCCTTTACGGCGGGAAGAAGTTGGAGTTTTCACCGGTGCCATGGCGTGAGGATTTGAACGGAGCAAGAGAAGGATGGGTGTTCGAGAAGAAGATGATGATGAGGAAAGGAAAATGTTTGGAAATAAAAGGAGTTTGTGTCTGCGTTGGGAAGGGATTCTTCTCTTAAATACCTGAGTTATTAAGGCCAATGCGAAGGGAGGTGACGGGTCAGCCATTGAGAAAAGAATGAAATTAATGAGGCAGCAGTTACGTTTTAAAGCAACTACCATTTTGGGAAATTCGAAGAGTTGTCACTGTTCATGGCAAGAAAAAAATGTATATATGCAGGAAGGAGTTCGTGGTTTCAAGAAGCCCGCGAAGGAAAAGAAAAAGTGAAAAAAGACAAAAAAGTCCTTCATTCACATATGAACCGCAAGAATGCTCCATATGTTCAGGGGGCTAAATGTTGAGGGTTATTTTTGTAAAGACAACCCAACCCAGCAAAGCAGGCAATAAGAGTGGCAGGCATAGAATAAGACTGTTAGGCCCAAGCGGCAAGAAGAATAGAACACAGGCCCATAACATGAATAAATGGGTCTTGAGGAAGCAAATGAGCCCAAAGGGCCCGGAAAGAGAGAAATGACACCCATGGGCAATGTATGGTATGAAAAAGCGAGAATGGGCCGCGGTAGGCCCAAGGCAATGTAAACAAAGAAAGTAGGGTTGATCGCAAACCCATGACCCCAAGGATGAGTATGAGGAGATTGGGTCGGCGAAGCCCAATCAAGTTAGTAAAAGCCCATGGGAAAGCAAAGTCAATAAAGGGCCGAGGAAGCCCAAGGAAAGTAAAAGGACTGCAGGCCCAAAGGAAAAAATAAAGGGACAATAGAGCCCATGAGTAAGAACACCAGTAAGCTCTCTTAAGCCACTGGGGAAAGAAAGGAACGGCAGGCCTGAAAAGAGGCCCAGCAGGAACAAAAATCACCACGGCAGGAGAGGCCGAGTAACATGGTAGGAAGCTAAGGAAATTAAAGAATTGGGCTGAAGAGAACACAAAGCCCAGTACTCGGTAAAGTCCAGACCCTATGGGGTGGGAAATCAGAGTAACAGCTTGGAAAAGCCAAGAACGGACGACTGGCAATGCAAGCAAAATGTCCAGTACACGGCAGATGCATGGACAGCAGGCAGACTTCAGACATAAACCACGCGCAAGGCCCAGGCACCACCAGCCTGTACCCAGCCAATACAGGACATGGTGGGTCATGGGTCAGAGGTAAAAGGCATGGTTTGGAGGTGGGGAGAGAGGAAGGCCTGTTTTGAGGTTCTTGCTCAAACTCTTTTGGGGAATACGTCCTGCTGGGATGGCATATCACCAAAAGAGACAAGGCCGAGTGGGAACTAATAGTGCATGCCATGAGGATAGAGAGAGAGAAACATCACCGCGGCAGGACAAGGTGCCGCGGCGGACTAACAGACAAAACGTTGTTTGTGTCTGTGATAGAGGGACTCGTAGACAGAGCAGTAAGGGTCTGCAAGTGCGCCCAGACCAAACAAGAAACGGTTAGGGGTAGAATAGTAAAAGATCGTCACGACAGGCACTATAAAGGACGCCTCTGCTGTGTGCAAAAAAAACACAACAGGCACAAGAGCAATACAACACAATTTAAAGAAAAATTCTGTAACTTACTTAGAAGAACAGAGGAGCATAACACTAAAAAACGACCATTGTGGAAATTACTAAGAAAAGACTAGAAAAGAAAGAAAGTAAGAAAAAAAAAAAAGAGCAAGTGATAGTGGCATGCACCGATAGGCCCCTTCCCTTCTCTCCCTCTCGAATCCCTGTTCTCTTCTATAATTATTTTGGAAGTGTCCATTCAGGTCTGCCTCCCTCAAACCCATTAACTTCTGCGGCAGGAATCCCGTTTTCTTTCCTCGGAGGTTAATTGCGTTGAGAAGAGGCGTTCTTCCTCTTTGGCCTTACTCTCGCGGACCGAACTAAATTTATTTACATAAGTTGTCGATTAAATCCTTATTACCATTTGCCCTTACTATTTATTTGTCAAAGATTGTTAATGTTATTGTAGTTCGGTCATTTCTTATTAAAAGAACTATCTGGTCATTCCAGAATACGTGATTTTGTCTTATCAATTGTATCTGCCTACCGCAAGCTTTTTTTTCTCTGAAACAGCTCTGCCTGTTGTAAGCTTTTCTCTGGAACAACTCAGTCTGCGGTAAGCACTCACCTAGCAAACAGGCATAGTTCGCGCACAAATCGGCCAAGTTGAGTTCCAGTTGACCCGTCTCGACTCCTGCAACCCAGAACACTTGGCCTACATTCACAAAGGGGTAGCCTGGCCCAAGATAGCAAAAAAGGCCCCCACACACACAATTCTTCTATTGGTATCAAATTTTTTATATTAATGTGTTTGAACTATTATTTAACAACATGCAATCCCAATCCATTCTAAGCTTCTCATAATCATATAAGAGGAACATGTCCTTCCATACTATAATTCCTCCATTCATATGAACCACATAACATGGTGTCACAGGGTCAATTTTTCACTCAATTTTTCTGCCCGTGATGGCTATAAGTCCCTAACTTAATATCAGCCAACACCATACATACACTGCAATAACACTTAGAATAGATTATCTAAGGATGTTTCAACACGTAGCACACACAATATTTACAGGGAACCCACCTCCAACTTTTATTACTTAATCTCAAGTACAAAAGAAACCCTTTTACAAGCCTAGAGAATTACACAGAATTTTTCCAAGGCTAAATACTCTCTACTGTTGACACCCCCAACAGCCTTAAGGTTAAATATACAGAATTAACTGCTATAGCAGTTATTGCCTAGTAACTGTCTGGGTCTTAGACAATCTGCTACTTGTGCTCTAACTTAGGACACCTTCAACTGATGTTTTCTTGGCGTGTTCTCCACGTTTCCAGCCCCTACACAGTAGGTCTGATCATCAGGAAAGCTAGGAACTGCTTGGTAACTGCTTAGTAATTGCCACCGCACATGCTGCACATGCACAGCCCATGTCTCAGTAGACCATGAGGCCTCTGCCCATCCTCCAGCAGCCTACACAACTTGTTCCCACACGTTTTGGAGAGGCTTGGCCCATGCTCAAGGCCTTTCATTAGCACTATAGCCCACACAGCGTGCCCACATACAACACATAAAGTAACTACCATCCACTAGCACTTGTCCATGCATTTAGTTAGTCCCCACTAGCCCAATGCCTTGCACACAACATTCTATCATCATAGCAGTCTAGCCCTGCCTTGCACTCAAGCCACCAAGCCCAGACGCAAGAACCAGCAACTAAGCCACCAATGCCATGCACCACCACATAGGGTCAACACCACCTGCAGCTACCCATCATCACAACCATCTTTGCCCACCATAGCCTTCCTCTACCATGGCCTTGAAGCATCATGTGAAGCAAGGTGCATCCACATGGTGCCCCGTATCACTACTCATCGATCCAACTCAAGTAGGGAGACTGAGCTGGTCCCTCTCAAAGAGCCCTTAGGAGCATCACTAGTCAAGCATGGGGAGCCATGAATGTATTGAGAAAACATAAAACCAAGTGATTGACCTGATGCTGCCCAAGCACCCTCATTCCTTATGCCATCATCAGCAACACATAATGCTCCTAACACATGGGCAGAATACAATGATTCAGTTATTCTTGCATGTGAAATGGTTCATCTACCCACGATTAAATTTTAAAGGTATTCACTTAAATGCAATAGGCTTGGTGGCCTATGCTCTTCCACTTGTTTCCGAAACAAATTTTTTGGACACCACATTCTGCAATTTCACATCTCAAGTATAAGGTCATAATTTAGTCGGTTAATTTCCAATTACATCACTTTAAACAAATCTTGAAATCTTAACCATCAAAACAACGTGTGAGGGGATCTAATTGGATTAAAAGATATGATGCAATCAAATTTAATGGTCATGATGCATCCAAATAATTGAGTTTGATCACATATTATTATAGACCATTGATTTTGATTGGTCCCGTGAGGATTCAATTTAAAACTAGTAACGTGTCATGATCTTATTGGTTAAGACTAAAAGCAATGGTAGAATTGCCATCACTCAATTAATCTGAAGGTCAAAGCAATAATAATCCCTTTATTTTTTGGTGAAAATACTCTTTTAAAGGGATGATTTAGTGATAATTAAAGCATGTAGATTTTGAAATTGAGTTAATTGAGGCTTATAATGCTAAAAGAAAGTTAATTTTTGGGGCTTTTAATGATAATTGTGTTGAAATTCTTTTCCAAAAAATGACATCTTCTCACTATTTCACTTTTTGAAGGGTTTAATTTTTTCTAAAAACTAGACATCCAAGGTTTCAATTTGAGCACAATAATGAGGCGACTCTGATAGGAAATGATTGAGATATGATTTTTTTTTTTTTTTTTTTTAAGTTGACCCTGTTGGTTGTTATGGGAAGAACCTTAATGCACCAGCCCTCCCTAACTCCGAAATTAGGTCCATATTCATGATGTCCTCTCATCACTTGTCAACTCTCATTAAATGTCCTCCACTCCTCCCATTCTAGAATCCTCCACCATCCACTATAAAAAGGACCTTCCTTCTTCATTCTGAAACACACAAAAACATCATCTCTTCTTGTCTTATTGAGACTCAATATACTTAGTGAGTCTCACTCTCCCTCTCCTATTTCTTCTTCTCATCCTCTTCCAAAATCTTAAGGAAGGTAAGAAATCTTGTCATACCTTGGTCTTCCTTAGACTCAAGGTAATAAGTGAGCACTCCCTCCCTCATTCAGACCACCATGAGCCTCATCTTCCACTGAGTAGATCTTGCATGCAAGTATATTCTCTTCCATGAACTTGTTTTTATATTTTTGTTATTCTAATTTAAGAAATAAGCATGCTAGTTGATTGTTTAAATTCTTTGAATATACTTGAATGTTCTTGATATGCTTGAATGCGTTATTCACTGCTCATTGTTGTTTATCAAATGTTCATGCATAGCATTAGTTTTGATCTTAAATTCACATCAAAATATGAAAAATATATTAATTCCATAGATTTCTCAATTACTTGGATCTAAAATGTCACTATTCACACACATTCATAAGAATTTATTTTTCAATGCAAATGTAATGATGGATAAATGGAATTAGGGTTTATCACATGCATAAATATTTAAATCCAAGAAATTAACATTCCATGTTTATTTTAAAGCAATAAACATGCAATTGAATGATAACACGTTGATTGTATGGATAATGTGACATGATCATTGGCCACCATAATCTAGAAAACCCAGTTTTACTAGATAAGGTGGGTGCCTAAACACTTTCCTATCTTGTAATCTAGCCTTTGAATTTAGATCAAGAGTTCTAGATTAGTTCCTAAATCCATGTAATTTTCAATTCTTAGAATGTAACTAGGAAACAAAACTATGTATTTTTCTTTGATTATATCTAGGATCAAAACCATGTAAAAGTTAGTTAATATTCAAAATTGATGTACAATAGTTGCAATCAATAAAATGATGAATTTTTCAACTGAGGGTTTTTTTTTTTTTTTTTCCAGTAATTAAAAATAAGTAGTGACTCCATCGTAAAACTCTTAATCTAGAGGGAAATGTAATTAGTTGAACCACCATTTGAAGAGGTACCAACATGAACCGAACCATTCCCACGAGTTTGGTCCAACTAACAACTTAGTGGGCCAAGGCTCAGTCTATCACAAGTTTTGATTGAAAAAAAAAAGGGATTCCTAGGAATGCTGAATATGCACTAATACATATGGAATGAGCCACAAAAAATTCACAAATTATTGATGTATAAGTTGTGATTGATGAAATATTGTTACTTTTATCGTAGGTCTACCACAAATATTACTTTTTATTGGTTACTAATCACAACATACTATCTATTTGAGAATCTTAACTTAGGTTCACTTTAATGCTAGTGTTAATAATGCATTACCGAACCAAAGAACGTTTCAGTTTGGTCAGAAGAAACAAACTAATTTTGTTTTAATTAATACCAGTATACCATTTTAATATTACTTTTTATTAGTCAAAATCCATATAATTGCATTTCAATCAAACTTAGAGTGTATAATTTGGATTTTAGGTTTTTATTAATAAATATCATTCAATGCTCCTTGAAAGTCCAAATGCATAATTTGGAGAATGAACAGGCATTATTGGCTTCTTCTTCTTCTTCTTCAATAATGACATTGTCCTATTACAATAAACAAGAATATTTTTACTTGGACCAAAGAAAAAAAAAAAAAAAAAAAGATCCATATGTGAGACCATGAGAGATGGAAAATGTTTCTCTCCAAACGAGTTTAAATAGAAATTCTTCAAAATTCTCATATATCTTTTCATTAGATGTGAATTTTAAAACTCTAACCATTGGATTACATGTTTTTATGATATCTTTCATGCTTACAAAATTTCAAGAAGATCAAAGATCAATAACTATGTCTTCAATCAAATGACTAAATTTCTAGTTTTTGTAGTACAAATAATGCAAACCTCAATTGACATGCTTTGAGACCCAACAAATAATATTGGAATATTTGCTCAAGAAAACTAAAATTCAAATTTTGATAGAAACCCTAACCCAACATTTACAAATGAAACGCGAATCAAACGTATAAGTAATAGACCCCGACCCAATGATTATAACTGAATCACGAACCGAAGGTATAAAATTTGAACGCCGCAAGGAAGAATCCCTGATAAATTCACAGTTCTTAAAGAACGAAGAGAAGAAGCAAAAACTCATTTTTTTTATTTAAATTTTATTCAATAATCTTCTATTACAATGAGTGCATGCTATTTATAAGACATGACTGAAAATAGGAAAATATAAAAAACGTACTAAATAATAGAAGCCTAAATTAAAGTAGATTTGGTCTGAAATTAGCAGTTTCAAGATAGGAAAATAGCTAAAAAAAAGTTCTAAATAATATAAGCCTAAAATTTAGGTAGATTTAAACTGAAATTAGCAGTTCCAGAATAGGAAAAAATCCATTAATTGGTATGGAGCTGGAAAATCAATTAGCCATTAATCCACTCCATAAATCACGTCTAATTTAGTCAGATCACACTCAATAGCTTGGATTAAATTTATTACGCCTTCATCTTCCTTTAGGCCAAACTTGGAATGTCCTGTGTTAAAATCAACCTAAATCTCTTGAATTAGCCCATTAAGTGTTTCTTTGATCTTCTTGAATTTTGCTCTAGTAATAGGCCCAACTGGAACATGCAATGGATCCTTTAATACTTGTTGATTCTCATCAACAAAATTATGCATAAAAATAAATTTATTAATCGAATAATAAATAACATCAAATTTGAATGAAATTTGACATGCGTGTTAAGAACATAAAGAACATGCAATCCAATGGTTAGAATTTAAAACTTTACACCCAATAAAAAATATAGGAGGAGTTTGAAAAGTTTATTTGTCTGTGAAAGAGTTCCCTATAGGAACACATTAAGTTGAGTGGCAATTTGAACCCATAAGCACCCCTACTTCTTATGTTCATGGTAATTTTGCTCTATTCTATCCACAATCACTATTTTAGTATTTTAGTGTCCAATCGTGCTATTTTTATTTCTTAGAAAGGCCCTACAAAGAATTAGTGTGAACGTTACACACCCCCCCCCCCCTCAACATAAATAGCTTTCATCATCTAATTTTTAAATGAAAATCTATTTCAAGATAAATATTTAATTTTCATGAATCTAAAACTAAATATATTGAAATTTCATTTAAAACCAATTTATCATTGTTTAGGTAATGTTTGGGTTGGGAAATATAACATGCCCTCTAACATTCTTATGGGGAAGTGGTCTGACCAATTCCCCTCTAGGGGCATGGATCATAGACCCACAATAGGAATTAGTATCAATGGGGTAGGCCCAATCCAAAATACATAAAGGACCGAGCCTGACCACGAGCTTGGGGATCCTCCCCATTGAAGCTCTGCACAAGTTCACAAGTCGTACACCTCAGTTTTGATAGCGGAAATGTCATATCGAGATATAACCACAACTCAGATGTCCAAAGCCAAGCAATCAAAGGAGGTGGCGTCTAAACTCAACAATAATAACCTCCGCATTAATTAGATGTTCCTACCTAACATAGGCTAAATTTATTACTGAATGATTGGCCTGAAAAATGCTACACACCTATATTAACTCATTCATCCTCCTTAAAAGGGGGAGAAGACACCTGATAGGACAAGTTTCTTTAGACCTCCATAATCACAACTCACTACTGAAAGGAGGATCAATTAATATAGATAGAACCCCCCCCCTCCCCCCCCTAATATATTATAAAGAATCCTAAGTATGAATATATATATATATATATATATAATTTTTATAAGAAAATCTAAGTTATTTATATTAATTTAAACTAATAAATTCATGATATCATTAGTAATAAGTCGCATAGACCAACTACTTAAATTAATTGGACGTTCATAAAATTATAATGAATAGGTAATTATCCTAACAAAACAATTATCTCAAATAATAAAGGCAAAACAAATAAATTTTTTAATCTTTATACTGTATGGTCTATGATTTATATAAATTTGCATATAATTAGGTTTTATATTATTGTTTTATTATTAAACTTGTTGAGTGTCTAAATGATTTTTTTTATTGAAGATGTGTTAAAAATATCAATTTTTTTTGTCAGCATAATTTTTCAAGTTTAATAAATATATTGTTTGCAATACACATTTAATTTATATTTTAAATTATTTTATAGCAATCTTTTATATTACAATAAGGAGTATATCATACAAAGGAAAGGAAAACTTAATTACCATATTTTTTATTCAGACCCAAGGACAAATTCCTAGTTTTACCATTCCAACTTTACCATTAAGCAATAATTTCAAGGTAGACCTAACTTGATAACTCCAAAATTATTACGATAGTATTATAAAACCACAATAAAAATCATGGTAAATAATATGTTTTGTTTAACTTATAGAATTCTAATTGTGGGGGGTGAAAGCCCAACCTTATGTATTAGGTCTAGAGCCCTACTTGAAGATTACTGTGTGTCCAAAGAGAAGAAAGTGGTTGAGAAGGAGTCCGTGTGGAAGAAATATACCTGAAAATGAACGAGGAGTATAGTCCGAAGAGAGCACCAGTGGTCCGAAGAGTTCATTCTCCTCAGATACAAAGAGTCTCGATCAAGCAAATATCTGGAAGGTTCGAGTGATCTTCCTAACGACTTCAATGAGAACGATAAGCTTTGGGCATGCCTGGAGATGATAAGAACGGAGAAGTATCTAAAAGAAAAAGTTGCTACCATCATGTTTAATGCACTGCAGTAACTTTTTTGACCGCATTTATGTGGAGAAAACCCCTGAACAGTGTAATCTCAGCTACCACCACTCATAGAGAGCTAAAGAAGATACTTGACGTGACATATACTCAAGTGGATACATAGATGAAGAACAAGTGGACGATGGAGGTGATGGGGAAGGATGCTATATAAAGGAAAGAGGCCTCTGATAAGAAAGGATCAGGAAAAAAGATAATAAGAGAAGAAGAAAGATTTTACTGTAACTCTAAGAACTGTATTCACTGTTCAATCAATAATATTTCTCTTCGGACATCAATTTGTTTAGCTTTTAAGTGTGTTTTTACGTTGGTTCATTCCCGGATATTATAGTTAACAGTTGCTAAATTCATAACTAACCCAGTTCTTTCACCCACTCTCTACAAATTTATTGTTTTGGGCTTGGGCTACAAATCCTGACCCTACACTAATAATGGTTTCAAACTTAAGATGCAACTTTAAAAAAAATTTAAGCATATATGGAAAGTTTGATTAGATATGAGGCTAAAGTGACACAATTAATAGTGAAAGATGACAACACCATACCAATAACTAAAAGCCATCTATAGACAGTGATTTAAAGTAAAAGAAATTTGGTATATAGCCCTTTTATCCAATTGAATGTGTATAGCAACGAGTTATTCAATTTTGAGTTTAAGCTCGAATTATTGGAGCTCTTATGTAAATAATGAGGGCAGGCATACTAACATAGCCCAAGCCAATTAAGTTAAATCCAAAGTGCATAATTTTTTGGGTAGCAAATCCAATATTGTATTATTTGATTATTACTCATGAGGTGAGTTTGAGCTAGACCGAAGTGTATCTTAATTAATTAAAAATCCACACAACTCAACTTGGTAATTTGCAAGGTTAACTAATACAAATATTCACTCTAAAAAAAAAAAAAAACTAATACAAATATATATATTTTGTAAAAATTGTAAGGTCAAGTCGAGCCCAATCGTCCTCGTGACGCAAGGACCCACATTAGAATCAGTTATTCCAGGTCAAAATCCAATCAGGTTGTTGTAATAAATTACATGCACTAGATAGAATTATAAAATAGAAACCTGGTAGGTGAGCCATACCTACAAATACTGTTTTTCACAGACACAAAATTGTACCATGAATTATCCCAGTCGGTGTGGCAAGGTGTTTGTTTAGGTGCAAGAATTAACACTAGTCGCAAAAGATTTAGATGGGTTGATGTTGAAAGTTGCCAGCACCTCCCAGATGATAAGAAATAGACTTGAAGAGGTGACACCTATTGGGTCCCTCTGGTCTGATCATGAACCAGCACTTTGGACCTACATTTCATGGTTGCCCAAGGAAAATCTTGGCCATGCACAACCTTCAGGAGCCACTCCAAGAAAAGCAGAAAGTAGTGCAGTGATTCTTTCTGTCCCATCACTGATCGTTTTTTTGGTCAAAAGCTAAGCAATTGAGCCATTGAGCTAGAGCTAGCACCCATATCTATTAATTTGCTCTGTTATTATCAGCTTGTGCTGATTCTCAAGTACAAAGATGACATGGAGACAAGAAAATGAAGGCAATCTAGCAATGTATTAATTTTTGTTTATATTTGCTTGATATTTAGTAACCATCTATTTTTAGCCTACAATTCAATTATCTAAGTTTTATTCTTTTTTAATATATAAGGTAACATTTAAAAATTTTGGAAACCTACTTAATATAAGGTAGTAACATCAATTTTTTATTCTCTTTAACATGGTTAATAACAAAAGGCCAAATTAAGTATTCTTGTTTTGTTGGACAATTAAAATTATCAAACAAAAGAGCACTCATGTATGAAACCATTTTGAGTTTTCACATTTCAGTTTGTGACGAACCGAGCACATATGGTGTAGGACGAATTTGAAATAAGCTTTTCATATCAAATCAAATTCCTAGGTAAGAAGATAAAGTCAAAACTGATATAATTCACACAAGGTGAAAGCAAAAAAAAAAAAAAAAAAAAAAAAAAAAATTTATTAAATTTTTTTTTTTTTTTTTTTTTTTTGAGAATCAAAGATTATTAAATTGGATAATAAAATTTTCTAACCTTTTATTAAAAAAAATGGACGTATAATTGTAACCTTTAAAATATGTAACTTTCTCAAACCATGAGAATATGGGATATCAACATTTTTAAAGGGGAAGAATCACCACAACCCCAAAATGAGAATTCAGGTTTCCTTGGAGTTATGTTCAACCAAGTATAAGAATGCTCAGGAGAGGGATTATATATTTACCATTAGATGAACCCTCTTCGTTTCAAAACAATTAGAGAAGATCCAGATGATCGAAAGATGCGTAATATTGTTCCATGGCCAATGCTTAAGAAAGAGTGAATTTCACGCCTGGAAATTTTTTTCTTGTCCTTTCTATCTAAGAACCAAACAGCACTTAGAGAGTTAGAGGCTTTTACCAATTTCCCATTCCTCTCTCATTCTTCCTGTGATCCATTGGAAAAGTGTTACCCCTCTGCCTGTGATCCATTGGAAAGATAACACTGACTTGTCTTCTTTCCCTCATTCTTCCTGTGATCCATTGAAAGAAGTTTCCTATGCTTTGCTAGAATCATCCATCACGATCATTTTCACTAATTCACTGGAGAATTTGAGGCACGTATTAAGCCTGCATTATTATCCCAACTATTTTTTTGCCAGTTTTCTTGGCATTCATAGGGCATCAGCCCTTATTATTGGCTATAAAGGGTCAGTGAATTTCGTCTAAAAGATTGCGTAGCAACTCTGTTCTTGACAAGAAAGGCCATCGAAGCTGTAATTATAGGTAATGCAAACTAAGCTCACAAGAAACCCATTTTCTGCAGAGCCAGCGAAGTGATCTGTTGAACTAACACAAAACGTGTTAAGTTGCGAGCAGTGCAAAAACTCAAAACCATCCACTATGAGCAAACCCACCTTAGAAGTTTTTAATTGAATGCGTCTTGCAATGTAACTGATGGAGGGATATGCATTCCAATGTAACAAAGTTCCGAATCCTTACAACGCATTCCTCTGCATAGACTCTTCAAATTTCATCTGGAACAACTCCTTCATTGACAGTAACGAGCTAGTACCTAGGAGTTCAAATTTCACAAGGTTTTGGCATACATATCAACTTTACTAAAACAAACGCACATAAATTACAGAGTGTCAGGTCAGAATATCCACAAGCAAAAAACAGTGAGCCATATATATAATACAGGAAAACGAAGTTTGTGTATTGCAGCAATAAAAATATAAAAGGAACATCAAACTTACAATACCTCGTCACAGAAAAAGGGACTTTGGCCAAACTCAAGCTGACTGTTGTCCAACTCATGAAACAGGTACTTCTTAGTAAGTCAGTTCGAAATGATGAGGCAAATAACCATAAGGGAAGGGAAAAAAAAAATCATTAGAGGAGCCAGTTCAGAAATCCACAAATTCCCCAATCCACCATCATCTCCAATCCAAGCAATAGAGAGAAAGAATAAAATTAGCCAGAAACCAAAGAACACTATCTTGCTTTCTAGTCTATAGCACAAAGAACCAAACACACACTAAAGTCAAAATTCCCCTAACTGGACTTTCATCGAAACAAAGAACTTTCCCTAATCATCTAAACCAGCCCCCCCATTACAACAAGCCCCTAACTCCTAACTATGCTAACATATGAAATAAAAATAAAAATAAAAAATTAAAGCACTAACCTAATCCTACCCTTTATCCACAGACTTCACCACCATCCCCATTCCCGCTCCCATTCCCTTCTGCCTCCTCATCTCTACTATCTTCCTGTGCGAATTCGAATGCATCTTGGGCGAGAACGTCGGGCTGCTCGCGGGGCGGTACTCAGGCACCAGCCTCCCGGACTTGTACCGCACACCACATGCATTACACAGTGTTTTCGGCCCGAGAGGCCCGGCACGCCATTGCGGGGTCTTTTCAGCTCCACAATGCTGACATTTCCTCCCAATCGTCGTCGTCGTCGTAGTCGTAGCAGCAGCAGTAGTAGTAGTCGTCGTAGTTCTCATTGTCAACACTTCCCTCTCAGCTTTCACAATCTTGTTGGCCGCGGCCGCCTGTTGGCTCCAAAAAAGCTGATTATCACGGCGCAGCCTCCGGCACAGCTTGCTTCGTGCGCGGCCGGGGACTTTGAAACTGTCGCCGCAGCAGCTCATAAGAGATTTGTTGTTGTTTTTGCTGCTGCCATTGCTATTGCTGTTCGTGCTGTTGCTGTTGCTGTTGCTATTGCTACTGGTGGAGCTGTTTTCAAGCACAGAGACTGGGCTGTTGTGCTTTGAGAGTGTAGTTCCTGGGTCCTCCGAGAGAATGAATGATTCCAGTGCTGGGAATGAGTCTTTGTTAGATATCCATTCCAGTTCTTCTTCTACAATCTGTGTTTAACCACAATCAAACAAAAACCACCACCAAAATCAGAATCCTCAATTACACACGTGCCGAGGCACCTCCATTTTTAGTTTGGCACGTGCCAACAACCCCAAAATGAGTGAGAGGCTATTATCTATATTATTATTATTATTATTATTATTATTATAAGAGAGTGTTCAAAAAAAAAAAAGGATGATGGGCAATATTGACTTTTTAACATTGGTTTGAGTGGGAGTATCAGAGGTGGTGGAAGATATGGGACAATATTTATTATTGGTACAACTACAACCTAGTGACTCACAGCTCACGAGAATTAAGACTTATTGTACTTACAAATTGACAGTAATACCCTTCATTTCTATTCCAAATTACGTTAAAAATGCCATCTAGGGTTTACATCTCCACCAGCAGCCTCTCTCTCTCTATCACAGACACAGTCCCAGTACCCAGTCGAAGCCACCAGCTTTGACTCGGCCGAGTCATTACAAAACACGCTCGACTCGGGTAATCGAAACTCAGAGACTCGTTCGAAAAACGTCCGAGTCAACTCGGCCCAAAACACTAACCCTAACCGAGTCAGACCGAGTCACTAAATACCCACTAAGGGTATCCTCACGTAAGCCTCAGACTCGGCCGAGTCACAACGGAACTCGTTCTTCAGTTTTTTCATTTTCTCTCGCCCAGGAAAACCAAAACACCACCCAAAAAAAAATAAAAAATAAAAAAAAAAACCGATAAAACTTACTGCTCTCTTGTCATCCTCTTCGTCTTCCTCGCCTACGTCCGACTCAAAGTTCAACAGGTCTTCCACGAAACGAGCCGCCTTGTCTAATTCCATTTCCACACACAAGAGAGAAGAAGCAACCCACCAAAGGGCTTTTCTTTTTTAGAGAGAGAGAGAGACACAGAGAAAAAAGAGGTTTTTTTTTAGAGAGAGAGGTTTTTTTTTCTTCTTTAAGTCTTTGTTTTGTTTCGCCTATATTATCATCACGATGTAGCGTTCGGTTTGGGAACGAGGGGATGTCGATTTTTTGGCTATTTCCTTTATTTTCCTTTTTTAACGTTATACTACTGCTGTTGGGTTCATTCTTATCTACGATATTTCCCATGGGATTTACAATAGGGACTATAATCTTGGACCCGTTACATGATTTTTCTTTTCTTTTCTTTAACGTGGGAGTGGGACCTATGTTTACTGTGTAATTATTACGAGTGACAGAAAGAGAGGAGGTATGTAACCCTATTATTATTGTATATATATAGATTTCAATCCTTTTTAAGTTTGTTGGGTAAACTAAAACCTTTAAATTCTCTTTATTATTGTTTACAGGTACATTTACCTTGCTTTTAGTTTTTCTTGTCTATTATGGTTTTTATTATATGTAGGGAACATTTACCTTGTTTTTAGTTTTTCTTGCCTATTAATGTAGGGATATAGACGTAAATAACGGGAAAGAGTGAGGGTATTATGTTTTAGATGAAAAAAGAAAAAAAAAATGCGGGCCATTACGTTGTTATACGAAACGGCTTGTCCTAACTGACGACCTACACATTGTACACGTCAACTGACCAATGGAATGAAGACACGTGGATACATGGGGGCACTGGGTTGGTTTTTGAATTTTAAAAATCTTTGACCTGCTTGCCCCTCCTAGACAACGCACGTGGCGGCGTTGATCTTGTTGGTACTTGGTACTACTATTCTATTAGTTTTTATTTTTATTTTTAGAAAGTATTAATGTAGTTTTGATTCGGTGATTCCTCACTAGTCTTTAGTCTACTCTCACTTAGTCACTCTCAATCCGACTCTAACTTCAATTCTTTATCTAATAATTCTAGACAAAAGGATGCTTAGTTTGGTACCTTTAGTCCAATCTTAGACAAAGAGCAAGGAGGCGATTTGTTCGCTGGGCGCGATTCAGCTAGCCAAAGCGCACTAATGCGATTCATTCGCCCTACTAGCCTACAGAGCAATTCAAACTCTTAGTAAGACCAGGGCTAGTAGGGCGACTCATTCTATTCTCTCTTGANAAGAGAAACAAAAAATAAAAGTTTCACTCATTTGGCCTACGATGTCAATGTTTGACATGAACCTGAACACAACACTGAGTTTTTGCAGGTTAGGCTTGGGTTTTAACCAGTTTAGGTCATAGGTGAGTTGATCCGAAAGAGACATGATAAAAAATGTGTCATAAGTAGGTCAACTTGCGTGACCTACAATAGACATGTTTGACTAGCCAATTTATTTGTGTCAACCCGAAATGACTCATTTAACTCGTATAACAAATAAATTTTCATTTTATTTTAAATTTGTCAAATACATTTTATATCTAACCTATATTTCAAAAATAAGAGATCTGTGGTTCAATTACTGCCTACACTAAAAACTGATTGGTGTTTTGGTCTAATGATAAAGAGCTGTCATCAGCAGTAAACGTCATAGATTGAAACTCTCTAAAAAAAAAACGTAAAAGGAAAAAAGAGTAATTACAAAAACTTATGAGTAACATAATTGTAAATTAAAACTTTACAAACCTTAGATTTCTAAACCCTACAAAAACTTTGTTGAAATATGTTATTTTGAATTTAGGTTGAAGTGTATACATTTCTTTTGGAGTGCAAAAAACTTATTTCTAAATGGATGCTATATTTTTGTTGAATTATGTTATTTTGAATGTGGGTTGATGAATTGAAGTGTATGCACTACTTTTAGGATATAAAGAACTTATTTTTATATGGATGTTATATTTAATGTTAAATGGGTTGAAATGACTTATGTCATGTTCATGTCAACCCAACACGACCTGTTTATTAAGCATGTCAAGTGGGTCGGGTTGTGTCAACTAGACTCATTAACAGGTCGGATTAGAGTTGAAGGGTCATGAAACGATTATTAAATGAGTCGAGTTCAGGTTGAGTCATTTAGTCTAATACCCCTACCTCGACGTGACACGAACATGACACGCTAACCTGAATTAACACTCCTAATTTGGCCTATAATTATTGGTAGTTAAAAAATTTAACCTGAATTTAGATAAAAATCAATAAAACCTTACTAATTTAACTATTGTTAAAAAAAAAAATCTATGTTGTCCAACTTAGGAATTGGACCTTATTAGTGGATCAGATTGAGAATTGTAAGATTTTTTTTTGGTTAAACAGGATCATAATATTAACTAATCACAAATAAATCTATTATAAAATAGTTCGACTTTAGGTTCCACCATATTAAGTGGTTCATATAAAATAAGGAAGTGTTTATTAGGTGTACACATGAATGGCAACTGGGCGTGAATGGAATTGAGTTTCCTATTCCCCGGCCCGCCCCACATCTGCTTTGGGGCGGGTATTTTTTCCCACAAGTATCCATCTGTGATCCGTCACGGTCACGTCAAGTTATATACATATAAATATATATATATATATATATATATATATATATATATATATATAATTTATTAAAAGTTTATTCTGAATACATTAAATTAAAACTCATAAAACATTAAAAACAAAAACTAGTCTTAACGTTGCAAAACATTCTGAAAGTATAACAATACAACAATTTAAGTAAAAAACACAAAATCAATTCAAATATAACAATACAATAATTAAAAAAAAAAATATAAACTATTTAAATCTTAAACTATAAAATTATAAGTTCAATAATACCTAAAAAACTCATAAATTTAAAGTTTGAAAGCAAAAAGCGCGCGCATGTGCGTGCGTGCGCACACACACATATGTGTGTGTGTTTTGAAAAAACTTATAAAAAAATATTTTTTAATTGATGAAATATAAACAGAGTAAATGCAAGGTAGGTATGGGAGAAAATGTTCACCCCATCCTTATCCCATTTTCTATGTGGGGGAGTGTAAAACTCGTCCATTAAGAGCAGGCGAGGCGCGTACCTGCGTGGGAGGATATAAATTGCCATCCCTAGTTGTACGGTGTCAATTTTAGCTTAACTGTTGGCACATCTACTAGCTTCTTTGAATGTATGAGTCACTGTGAAGTTAGCTAGGCAAGGTCCTTAGCAAGTTCCTACAGTCAGATAAGAGGGGTTCCAAGATATTGTTAACAGTTGATGGATTTGTGAACATATAAACAAGAACTTCGGCATCAAATTTTGCATTAATGTTGTTAAATTCCGACTGCAGAGCTAGAATAAGGTCATCTTTAAGGATCCAGAGTTCTGCATTAGTACAAGAAGTGGTTCCTAAATTTCTAATGAAGCCCAATATCCAATCACTAGCACTATTACGAAGAACACAATCTCCACAAGCCTTTCTAGAGCTCCCCATATATGACTAATCCATCTATATCGAGCTTCACCCATCCCGATATGGGTTTGTCCCATTTCACTTGAACCTTGGTTCTTGGGAAGTTTGATAGAACTATTTGTTGCAATTGCATAAAACTCTGCTCCTAATTTCTTTATACAATGGGAGCGGATATTGTTTTCAATCCACCCTTACGTTACTTGATCGTAATATTTTGTTACCTTCCACCCTTCCAGTTTAAAGACGAATTTATTCCTGTAAAGCCAAATAAGGTAGATGACTTGTGGGAACAAAATCTTCCAGGGAATTTGCCAATGCTTGAAAGTAGCTTGGGATTCACAGTTCCCTTTCAACCATTTAGACGGAGGAAGCCCAAAACGATCCTTTTCATTGACATCCAGTGCTTCCCAAACTCTTTTGGCCACTATAAAGTTGAATCATAATATCTTACCTTACATAAAAAATAATGTATGTTTAATAATAATTTGTATTGAGCAATCTGTAATAACATTTGTTGTTCAAATTTAAATCATCATATCCAAACGCAACCATTGCTTCTTTTAAAAATAATGAGTTACTACTTACTACTCAATATTCATGTAATGCATCAAAAAGCTCAGTAAAATATGATTTTTCTATACATTTTATTTTTAATATTTAAATATAGAACTTGATAATTATGATAGTTAATCATAAATATTTATATGATTATGTTTGCATATATTTATTATTAAATCATTTAGTCTATTATTTAAATATTTAAATATGACGTAACAATATTTTAATGGAAGGTATAAACATAGGGTATAAATATTTAAGCTCTCAAAAACTTATATGTAAAAATTAATAGAGTACAACAAAAGAGTAAAAAATTTTCATGACTTTATATATAATTATAGATTATAGATTACACATTGATCATGAATTATGAATAAATATTAAGTAAAAAAAATATATATATATATATATATATTTTTTTTTTACCTTCATATTTATATTTATTTATTTATTTATTTTTGAGGAGGTTCATATTTATAGTTTGTTATGGTTATGAGCATTCACATTTTTTTCTTTTGAGGGAAAAGAGCATTCACATTTAGTATTGTATAATTTCTCTATTTTAGGTCTTAAATTATTTATTTATTTATTTATGTCAACAACATTTATTGTTTTATTATTATCTTAGTAAAATGTTTCTAAAAATAGCTCATAAACCAATGTCTTAAGAGGATTGGTTAACATTTCCCTTGTTATAATGAGTCCAAATTTTCTATTCCTCTTTCTCTACTCCACTCTATACTCCACAAATAAAAACTTGCCATATATCCATCTACTTGATTAAATCCTAATTTTGTGGCTTCGTTATTTTAGTTACCTAAATTAAATAAATAAATAAAATAAGAAAAACCCAACAGTCAACACATCCCACCACCCACACCACCACCATCGTTTGCCGGAGCCACCAACACCTTCAGTCACAGCCATCCATCGGCACCAGAAAATTTTGGTCGTGATTTTCCCCATCACAAAGAGCACCTCAAAATATAGAGTTTGATAAGACAAGTTTTTATTTTTCAGGAACCAAAAGGTTGAAAAGATAGTGGTAGAATTAGAAAGACAAAATAAAAATAAAAGTAGTTTTATTTGAAAACTATAATAGATTTTACATCACCCACCCACCCACTTTTAATTGATTGAATCAACCATAATGTTTAGTTCCTAAGAAAGCCGAGAAAAGGAATGACAGAATATTGGACTTTGTTGGAGTTTGAAGGTCCTAGATTTGGCTTGGCTTTGTTTAGACTTTAGAGTTCCAAGATGGTACCTTAGCTGGAGGATGGCTGTGACTAGAGGAGTTGGTGGTGCTACTGGTGGTGGTCGGGCAAATGAAGGTGGTGCTACTGGTGGTGGTGACAGTGGTGTTGATTGTTGGGTTTTTCTTATTTTCTTTATTTATTTAATATAGGTAACTGAAATAATGAAATCACAAAATTAGGATTTAATTAAGTAGATGAATATGTGTCAAGTTTTTATTTGTAGAGTATAAAGTGAAGTAAAGAAAGTGAGACAGAAGATTTAGACTTTTGTTATAATACACTCTACATCTCACGCTTTGTTCTTTTACCACTCTAATCTCTAAATATTCTTTCTTTATATTTGTTTATATTGTAACCATTCACCCAAAGCAAGCCCAAATAGCAAAGGATCATCCTCACCCAATTCCTCCAAGTACCTAGTTCCTAAATCCGTTGCAGAAATTTAGAATATTTCAAAGAAATAATTATATTGAACGTAACATATTCGATTACTTCAGGACTCAATAACGCAAAATTTTCTGTAAAATCGAAACAACAGAAAAAGTTGAACTTCATTTGGTAATGAACTTTCGAGACATTACAATTTACAACGACAAAGATTTGTAGCAGCAGTAGCTCTTTCGAATTTGGCTGAGAGTGCTCTAGTGGAGCTTGTATCGTAGCTCTTCTTGACCCATGCCCAACGATGCCCCACGCTCATCAATGTCTTGAACCATATTGTGTCCTCCAACTTTTAAGGGTAAAGTTTTTAACCAAAATTCTCAAAGTTCAATGTATAAGGAATACATCATTACATATACATGCAGTATTACTATATATATATATATATATATTTTTTTTTTTTTTAAAAAAAGGCCCCCAATCCGTGCTATTGATTATACATGCAGTATTACTATATATATATATATATATATTTTTTTTTTTTTTAAAAAAAGGCCCCCAATCCGTGCTATTGACTAATCTAGTCATTATTGAAGCTCATTGTGATTAATAAAACCTAGATCAATCTAATATATGTTTGATGTGGGGCTCAAATTAATAAAATCAATGCACCGCCACACACATATCCAATTAATGAAACATATAATATTTTCTCAAATTTATGTGTTTTGGAGTTACCTATAAAATGATATTTTAATTATAATAAAATTAGGAATTAAATGAACAATGTCGGACTGAGGCATGAAAATCTTGCTCTCTTTAAGAAGATTCAAGCCCTCTACGGTTGGCAAAGTTTAGAAATCGATGTAGTAAAAATTTGCTTTTGACTTGTTCCCTCCAAGATACAACAGCCCAAGTGTTCGTTGTGTAGCTTGGACCAACTCTGCATAAGTGGTTGAGCTCAAAACTCCACCAAAAGAAACACCTTTCTTTGGTCTAAAATTTCTCAAGTTTTTGTGGAATATTGTTGAATTCACTCACTCTCACACACTACTCACAATTACTATAGAAAGAGATCTTTACTTTAACTATTTCTCTTCCTTCACTCTTGATATGAAAATAGTCCGTAGCATAGTTATATATATAGTCTTCCAATCCTTCTCATAACCTACATGCTATTTATTAGTTTAGATAACTCCTCTATATTAATTTAATTTAACTTATATAAAAGTTACTCTTTGTTAAACAAACTCCACTATAACTCATTTCTTTATAAAGCTTCTGTTAATATAAGTTTTAACGTAATTTAATTTAAAATGCACAAACCGTGTGTAATATAATCATATTGATTTAGTTATATATGATGTTCAGAATCCATTATGTTTTCATTCCAATGTTTTTTATTTTATTTTAAATAATCTTTGAAACACTTGCACTAAATTCAGTCTGTAATATAAGCTTCCTTGGTGGTAGTGGCGGTTTTAGGAATTTTTTTTAGGGTGGTTACTAAGAAACTTAAATTATAAAAAATTTAATAAAGAGACAATTTGAATATATCAATGTTACAAAAAAAAAAAAAAAACACGGAAATACATGAAATATTATATATATTTTTTGTAATAACAAAGAGAATAACAAAAGAAATAGACTAATAAAACATAAAGTGCAAATTGAAAATGCTGATATGAGAATAATAAAACAACCATAACAATTTCATAACAAATTTTATGCAACAAGTTGTTAGCTTGTTATTGGTGGGTAAAACATGTCAATATTAAACCCAAATTAGAATTAATAACAACTTACCTCATAATATTTATTGTGAAAATGTTGTGGATGTAGCATTACTCTTATATTTATTGAACTCAAATTCTTATGATCCTCATGTAACAGTGTTTGAAATTTTTATTAGGGTCATCAAAATAGGTTAATTTAGTATATAATATATATATTTTTTAAATTAGATATATATACATTTTTTTCAAGTTAGGGTGGTCACTGAACATATTAATTTAAAATAATATATATATATATATATATAAAAAAAAAAACGTACATATTTAAAATAATTTGACAAGTGAGGGTGGTTCTAGGACCACCCTCACATACAAGTAGAGCAGCCAGTGCCTTTTGGAACTTAATTAAGGTGTGTGTATATATATATATATATATTATTGCCAATTTCTTTGTTGAAATTCGATGATATCATTTTATACATGGATTTTAATTAATCCGTGTCTGGTACGTACGTGTATACTACTAGTACTAGTAGTCTAGTATCTACAAACATAGAGTTCTCATGTGCACAGTTATGTGATGTATTTCTATCAACTTAATGAAAGTTGATAATGTGACAAAGGACAATATCAAACATGACCATTCTACCCGATTACAAACTATAATCAATTATGCCAATAAGACAGAGAAGCAATGATAGAACAATTATTAGAATAGAGAAATTGCTAGGAGCCTTATCACCATACTGGTTGATATTTTTTGATGCGTCCATAATATTCAAGACTCAAATCTCCAATCTTTTAGTGTAACTATCAAATTATTAGGAAAAAAAAAAAAAAAAAATGCTAAGAGCCTTATTCTTGAAGTAGAATTGTGCTTTGGTTCACAATCATTTTTTTTAGAAGAATGTGGAAAACAATCAAAACATGATCAATTGCAATTGTTTTATTTTATTCTGAATCTAATATCTTATCTAATATTAGTGGAATTTTGTGCAGGGGCAATAGCATTAAGGCTATGAATGGATTGAATATTCAGCTCCATTCAACACACTCCACTAAGGGCGTGTTTGGATACCGCTTATTTATTGAAAATTGAAAACTTATTGCTAAAAACACTGTAGCAAAATAATTTTTAAAAATGTGAATAGTGTTGTGGGACCCAAATTTACCTAGAAATTTGTGTTTTGCTGAGTTTGGTGATACGTGAACAGTATCCATGGGACCCACTAAAAAAAGCCTGAACGCGCAAATTGAGCAAAACACCCAATCCAAACGCACGCTAACTCTTTCATAGACTTCAACTAACTCCTCAATTGTCTATGGAGAATTTGTATTCTTATCTTATTACTTTAACTAACTCCTCAATTATTTATGGAGAATTTGCCGTCTTCTCTTATTTCTATGGTTCAACAATTATAATCAATCTTCCAATTAATCTTGATGTTAGTCCTTAATTTTCAATTTTGACAACGTTTATTCCGATGTGAAATATTTCTTGAATGTATTTTCAATATTTTCAGTTATTTGGAACAATAATAATGAATATTCTGTTTGTTGTATTATATTTTGTGAAATTCATGGTAGATTTTGGTATTGCGGATTTGTTGGTACTATGGATTTGAGTTATTTATGTTAAATTTTGCAAAGATTATTCTCTGTAAAATGTTGGAATGGTGAATTTTGTTTCTTGGATTATTTTTATTTTAGCATGAAAATATGATTTTTTTTTTTTTAATGTTCCATACAAACCAAACATTTGAAAATGTTTTTCAGGACATTTTCAAGAACACAATTGAACCGCTAAAAAAAATTTGTTTCCTTGAAAATATTTATTATCAAAAAATTTAACTTTGAAATAAATGCAATCTTAATAACAAATCGTGATGCTCGAACAAGTCAGTCCTTCCCAATTCCCACTAATGCAGCATGACCCATTTAGTCCTTCCCCTAAACACATGGCTAGTTAATCTTCAATGCCGACTGAACCTATAGGCCATTTAGGCCACCGCTTAAGGCCCCCACTTGTAAGAGGGCCCCCAAATAGTAATAATATATTATATAATATTGCTTTCTCATCTGAAAAAAAAAAAAAGGCCCGTTTCTCACACTAAAGTGACATGAAGGCTAATCCCATCACCAAATCTTTAGCTTGCAGAAAAAAAGATTACAAAAGGCAAAAAGAAGAGTCAAATAAGAAAAGGCAGTTTTTTTTTTTTTTTTTCACATAAATACATCAATCTAAAGTAGAGATAAAAATAATAATAATAATAAAAAAACACAAAAATAAAACATGAGAGAGAGAGAGAGAGAGAGAGAGAGAGAGGGAGAGTAATAACCTTTTTCATGTGAGAAAATATGTATAGAATGGGAGAGAGAATGTCATATTTATAGTAATAGAATGGAGATAAGAATAGTCAAAATAAAAGGAAGAGGAAGAGATAGATAAAAAGTGACATTAAGGTTGAGAGTAGTAGATAAATGAAAAGGTAAAAGGAAAGTTATGGTTGGAAGTAGCGGAGAGAAATGAGAAATAGATAGATGATACGGCCGTTGATGTGGCTCAACAGGAGTGTAGCAATAATAAGTGCTACGCTTCAACTTTTAGATATATATATAGATATAGATTATTAATACCTTACCAATCCAATAGCACATGTGACTGTCCATTTTAGAGATCAGTATCAGGAGTTGTAAAACTCCAGATATGCTAAATTTTAGCATCAAGCCACTAAAAAGATGTGTTATCTAGACTTCTAATTATAAAAAAATTTACAACTTAGTTATAGTACCATCCTAAATTTATGATGGTACTATAGCAAGATTGTAAACTTATTTAATAGTTTTTTATTCTCTTTTTCTCTCTCTTTCTATCACTTTTTCATATCTCTTTTTTCAGTTTCTGATTCTCTATCTCATTCAACCCCTCTCTCTCATCCCTCTATGTGTTTCACTCCCTCTCCATTGCCCCTTAGATCATACTATGGTTGCATGGATTAGGTGGTGCGGCAGCATAGGTCTAGTGGTTGGGCGGCGTGGGCAGGTGGTTGAGCGGCGTGGGTCTGGTGGTTGCATAGCATGGGCAAGTGGTTACATGGCTTGGGCAAGCTCTCTTCCCTCTCCGTCTCCCTCTGATCTCTTTTCCCTTTCTTTCTCTCCCTCTCTACCTTTGAATTAAGCCTTCGTGGGTCTTATGGGTCAGTGGAGCTCATGGTTTTGATGTGGTAGATGTGGCAGATCAAGGTGGTGTCGTGGTGGTGGATCGGTGGATAGTGGTTGTGCTGTTGTTGGTGGATTAGGGTGGTGTCATGGAGGTGGATCGGTGGGTGATGATTGGAAAGTTTTGGGTGGATTGGTGGGTGGTTGTGTTGTTGATGGTTGGGTTGAGTTTCTGTGCTGGGGTTTTGGGTCTTCATGGTAGTGATGAAGGTGATGAGAGAGAGAGAGAGAGAGAGAGAGAGACATAAATATAATTTATTGTGTAGATATATTATTTTAAAAGGAACAATCTCACATTCTTCAAATATTTCTTTACCCTTCTTTTCCCTCTTCCTCTTCTTTTATGGCTGATCGGAGGGAGAAGTACGGGTAAAGAGGGGAGTTGGGGGCCAAGGTTGGACGGCTACTTCAGAAGTGGACCCTCTAGCGTGTAACTCTAGTAGCTCAAGGAGACTGGTATTCTTCTTACGCTGGAACACCATAGCTTCTGGTATGTCCGCAGGTTCTTGGTTGCTACTGATTTCAGCGGAGGGTAGAGGCTTGGAAGTAGTGCCTAAAGATTCTGTAGGGTATGGTTAGTCGAATACTTCAAAATCTTCTTCTACCAAATCTACCACTTCAAATACCCTGACAACTTCTTCTTCTTAAATTGAGTCCGAGGAGATCACCTCTTCCTCAGTGGCATGCTGGTTGGGGAGCTTAACTTGGTGTGTTCCTTCAAGAGGTGGACTAGTGAAGAATCCTGACACTGCAACGTTTATCTGGTGTAGCCAAGGATCTTTAGCTTTTATGACGTTCTTGGGAGATTTAAAGCTGGATGAAATGGGCTTGTACCTGAGGATAACGTGGGCAGCACGCAGTTGGCCATCCGTGTGAAGGAAGATCTTAGACCTAAGAATCCTATTGAGATCCTCCTTGTTAACTAAACTGAAGTTGGGAGCTTATGCTTATCTACAGAAACCAAAAGCAAAAGGATGATTAGACAAAGAGTAGAAAAATGTGTTCAATTACTAGAAAGAAAAAGGATTACGAAATTGAGATTGTTGCTTTGGAAAGGGAAAATAATGGGGTACTTAATCCTAGAACACCCCACCTGGCTGACCATCCTGCATCAGATAGTGTAAGCCATCGTGCCATTCACTCGAGGCGATTAAGAAATCCTAGTCTAAGCCCTTGTTGGATTCAGGAAGGCACGAATTTAGTCTGACTGAGGGAACCCTAGTTTTGAGGTAATACCTGGCAAAGTTTATGGACAATTAAAAAATCCCTAGTTACTCTCCCCATAGGGATTCGCATTCCTCCTTCTATAAAGGCGATCATATGGATCACCACGACCCCTTCAGGCCTAAGAGCATGCCATTCCCCTAAAAGGCAATGTTGTATGCTAACCCTAGATGGTATATTGTACCTAGCTTTAAAGGATTCTCTATCTTCAAGCGTATCTACCAAACTAGCAAACCTACCTATCTAGGAAGTAAAAGAAACTATAAAAGAGTTGTAGGCCGAGGAAGGAACGGATCCTAAAGTTAGAATATGAACTAAATGGTACTTACAAAGAAGTATGTAAGGAGCACCTCGGATCGCTTCTTTAAGAGATTGAAGATTTGGGAAATGGAGGAAAGGAACCCCTCACATCCTTTATATAGGGAGAAGAGATAAGCGGGAAAGTTCCCGCTTGAAATCCCATGAGAAATCCGTGTTGTAGGATCTTTATTGCGCCATAGAACGTGGGGTACAAAGCGTTGTGCGAAGCAATTAATGGTGCATCGCGAATGCCGAAACGTCAGGAGCATGTGTAGAGTAGGTGAAAAGATGTTACCGTGTGGGAATGTTCTTTAAGTGTGCAAGGCTTTGGGGAGGAAATCAAAACCCCACTTTCATCAGAAAAGCAAGAGTTGGTGTTTTGAGGGGCAATTGTAGGGATGGGAAGTTCAAGCAGGCATATTGGGCTATGGGCCATGCCTGAGGATGATAATATGCCCGAGGATGGTTAATAGGATTACTAGGCCTGGGTTAATGGGCCAAGGATAAAGGAGAAGAATGATAGGTCAGCTCTAATTTCCAAGGATCTAGGCCACCTCAGGAGAACTCCAAGGAAGGTAGCAAACAAACTTAGTCAATTATGAAAGGTGAAATATCTAGGAAGAAGGCTGCCACCACCACATTAAATACATTGCACCTAATGAACTAGCCGCATTTATGGAGAAATGACACCTGAACAGTGGCAACTCAGCTCACAGCTACCACCAAACCTTCCCGGAGGTTTTGGTAGGACAAGCATCCAAAGGATTTTTTGCAAAATCAATAGGTGGAAGGCTGGGATGAAGGGCTAAAGGACTATATAAGGAAAGGATCACCATGAAAATTGGGTACGTAATCTGTGGAGGAAAAAAGAAAGAAAAAGACATTGTATTCATACAAGCTTGAGTTAATATAAGAACATCCTATCCTCGGACTTGATTGAAGAGTGTAAATTCTCTTAATTTGTGTTTTCAACCTTGTTGGCAAGAATCTTATTAGCTATGGTCCATACTTAATTTGCTGAGACGTTTTCTTGTTAAACCCATTTTCTAACAAATATATTATTTTGAGCTTGTTGGGCTTACATCCACCGTTCTTGGTGGGCCGAGGTTCAGTTCTAGTCCTTACAATTATAAACAAATGAATCCTACATAAATTATGTTTCATAACAAGCTTAATTAAAGATTTAATAACATACAATTTCAAAGTTTTTTTTTTTTTTTTTAACCCAATGAATTCCATCTAAATTTAAACAAACACAATCTAAGAAAGATAAAATGAAATGAGTTTTTTTTTTTGGGTAAGGGGAGGGTAAAAGAGTTTGAACTTTAGAGTTTCAATTAAGAATTTATGAACATATAATTATTAGAATTCTTTTAATTACTCAATTTTATTTTTACAATTTATATTTATATTTGATAAAAATGATATATCTTATGAGTTAAACTGAATTGTGTCAGATAGGTCAACTTGTCTTGACACGAATAATGAATTAGGCCTTCTTGAGTTGAATGTAGGTTAAACATGTCAGTAAGAAATTGATCAGTTTATTAATCATGCCAAAGCGTAAAGCCACTTTAACACAACCCATTTATACTAAACACTAATTCGCAAAATAGCCAAGAGCCATGTAGCTTAATTGGCACCTCCCCATGCTTAAAGTGTTTATGGGATAAGGGGTTCGAGTTATAGGGTCAGTAGCGTATTATAAATATCTCAAAAAAAAAAAAAAAAACTGCAAAATAACATGTCATAGTATTGGGTCGTGCACATATTATCATGCTTAATTTCAATGTATAAAAATTCCAACATCAAGAATTCACTAATTTTTTTCTTAAAAAAATGGGTTTCAACAAATTTTTGAGGTGCAAGAAGCCTATTAGCATCAAAAGTTTTTATTGGTTTATATAGGCTAGTTTGGTGCTTAGTTTTGTTTTGTTGTTGTCGTTGTTGATTTTTTATTATTATTTGTCTAGCCCTACTTTTGACTTTGTTTTCCCATTTTATTATTTTTTTATTGGACAAGGTTTCTCTTCAAGCTATTTTGAAGTGAAACTCTTCAAACCTCTCTTACATTTTCTAGTTGGATATGAATTTTGAAAATTTAACCATTAGATTGTGTGTTCTTTATGTTTCTAACATGTATGTCAAATTTCGCTCAAATAAGACGCTATTTACTATTTGTTAATAAATTTATTTTTTATGTATAATTTTAAACCACAAAAATTTGAAATTTAAGCATTTAATTGATGACATAACTATTGATATTTGATTTTCTTGAAATTTTGCAAGTATGGAGGATATAATAAGAATATACAATCTAATAGTTAGATTTTCAAAATTCACATCTAATAAAAAGATATGTGAGGAGTTTGGAGGATTTATTTCCAAATTATTTTGGAGAGAAACATTTTCCTTCTTTATTTTTTATTCAATAAAAAAAAAAATTTAGGAGTAATTACATTTTACTACCATAAACTATACCCTAAATTACATTTTACACTCTAAACTTTTAGAATGCACGATTAGCACCCTAAACTATAACCCGTATTATACATTACACCCTAGTATCTTGGATGGAAAATCAAAGTTTAAGGTAAAAAGTGTAATTTGGAGTATAGTTTAAGGCAGTAAAATGTAATTTTTCATTTGTTTTTAAGGAATTGACGATATGGAGCAAAGTGTAACCTGTGTTATAGTTTAAGGTGTTAATAGTTCTTTTTGAAAGTTTAGGATGTAAAGTGTAATTTGAGATATAGTTTTATGAATTGTCATGTGACTTGTGTAATTTAAACCACATGACTTTTTTTAATTAGTCATGTGACTTGTTTAAATAATATATATGGATGGATAGCTTTATGAATCATCATGTGACTTGTGTAATTTAAATCGCATGAATTTTTTTAATTAGTCACGTGACTTGTCTATACTACTATTTAAGGGGTTTCTCCTGTTTGGATTCCTCAATTTTTATGCCTAAAATACCCTCATCATGCCCACTTACAAGTTTTCAATTAACATGGATAAATATGTAAATTATAACTCCTATATTTTAAGACCCACAAACTCACGTACGCTTTGCCAGTTTCTCTCATTATCCTTCAGATTGAAGACATTCAGTTCAGTTCTATATCCTCTTCTTTCTTCTTCTTCTACTTTCAGATTTGGTTTCTAAACAATTTAAACAGACTTTGTCAGAGGCTCCAACAACTTTTTAGGTTCTATCTTTTGCAAGTTCCTCTTTCTTTTATTTTCTTTATCTTTTGCAATACCTGCCAAGTATTCGTAGTTTGAAAAGTACTTATCCATGGGTGAATGTGATTAGGGATTCAAAGGTGTTTGACGGTGGCTTATTACCCATGGCTGACTTTGAAATTTCAAATATGAGAGTTTGTGCTTGAACTGGCTGCTCGGAAAAGGGTATTGGTAAGGGCTTTTTCTTTTTCTTTTTCTCTTCTTTCTTCTTCTTCTACTTTCAGATTTGGTTTCTAAACAATTTAAACAGACTTTGTCAGAGGCTCCAACAACTTTTTAGGTTCTATCTTTTGCAAGTTCCTCTTTCTTTTATTTTCTTTATCTTTTGCAATACCTGCCAAGTATTCGTAGTTTGAAAAGTACTTATCCATGGGTGAATGTGATTAGGGATTCAAATGTGTTTGACGGTGGCTTATTACCCATGGCTGACTTTGAAATTTCAAATATGAGAGTTTGTGCTTGAACTGGCTGCTTGGAAAAGGATATTGGTAAGGGCTTTTTATTTTTCTTTTAGCCTAGAATTAAACACAAAATCTTTTTTGAGTTTTTTTTTAATTTTTATTTTTAAAGGCCCTCACGTTGAAAAATTATAGATAGTTTTTATAATTGCCCGTGGATGGTTTATCAGTTTCTTAGGTTTATCAGTCATATATTAAAACACAAACTCTTCCTTTAATGAAAGGACTGACTTTTTTTTTTTTTTTAAGCCCATGTAATTTCGTGTAGAGAGCTTCTTGGTGGTGTAGTTGTTCTTTTTTTCTTTTTTTTTGACTTTTTTTTCTAGCCTATAGGATTCCACGTGAATATGGACTCTGATTATCCCAATTTATGAGGGACTTCTTTTGGACTTTTTTTTCTAGTCGAATTTGGACTGAATAAGTATTTAAATTCTTATCTTTTGGATTTTTTTTAGAGGCTATTACACGCTACTTTGTTTTCCAATATTCTAAAAAAAATTAACTTTTTATTCAAAATGTAACAGTAATTGATTTTCCTATTTAACCCAATAACCTTATCTCTCATCTACTTTCTCATCATTGTTGAATAATTCAAATTTAATTTATAACTAGCCTTTGAGCACGCACATATGCGCGTGCTCAGAGGCTTTTCTATATTTTGGGTAAGAGTTAATTTAGAGCATTTATTATAATTTGTGATTACTATATTAAGAGGATTCAAAAAGTTAGTTACTATCCTTTTCACTTCCAAAATTACCCATAATTTAATTAATTTATCCTTATTCCTAAAAATAAGAAATAAAGTTAAAATCGTGATAAAAATTTAAAAAAAAAAAAAACTACTGATTATTAACTCGCCACTAAATAGTCAACGTTGATTAAAAAAAAAAATTTAAAATTCCCACTACCCACATTTGAAAGAAAATAACTACCCACGTTTCTCTTTTAAATTATTACATTATCATTTTTTATTTATTTATTACATTATCATTTTTTTTTATAACTATTATATTATCAATTGGATTTGGATAAACATGCAAAAGCTTCTAATTGAAAAAGGAATCCTATTCTCTTTGGAAAAAAAAAATCTTATTTATTATTTCAAATTGTGATGAAAGAAAAATTATGATACTAAATCCAAAAAAAAAAAAAAAGCCTCATCGCGCGCGCTTCGCGCGTGTAATAAGGCTAGTATATATATAAAGACTTAAAGAAACCTACGAGGAGTTTTGTAGAAATATTATATATTTTTTTGCAAAAATACAGTTACACTCGTCACTTTAGTTCACTGAATTTAAAACTTATCATTTTAGTCTATTGACTTTGATTAATTGTCTTTTAGTCTAGTAAGCTTTAAAATTTTAATTTTAATCCATTAACCTCGAAGATTTGTCATTTAGTCCGTTAAGTTTAAAATTTATCATTTTTGAATAAAATAAGTTCTACAATTAATTGTTTAATGTTAAAAATGTCAAATAGCACCTTTTTAAGGAGGTTAACATAAATGTTTAAGGACAATGACAATAGGACTAAAGTGACTGCGTTATCTATACTACTATTTAAGGGATTTTCCCTGTTTAGATTTCTCAATTTTTATGCCTAAAATACCCTCATCATACCCACTTACAAGTTTTCAACTAACATGGATAAATATGTAAATTATAACTCCTATACTTTAAGACCCATAGACTCGCGTACGCTTTGCCAGTTTCTCTCATTATCTTTCAGATTGAAAACATTCAGTTCAGTTCTATATACTCTTCTCTCTTCTTCTTCTACTTTTAGATTTGGTTTCTAAACAATTTAAACAGACTTTGTTAGAGGCTCCAACAACTTTTTAGGTTCTATCTTTTGCAAGTTCCTCTTTCTTTTATTTTCTTTATCTTTTGCAATACTTGTCAAGTATTCGTAGTTTGAAAAGTACTTATCCATGGGTGAATGTGATTAGGGATTCAAATGTGTTTGACGGTGGCTTATTACCCATGGTTGACTTTGAAATTTCAAATATGAGAGTTTGTGCTTGAACTGGCAGCTTGGAAAAGGATATTGGTAAGGGCTTTTTCTTTTTCTTTTGGCCTAGAATTAAACACAAAATCTTTTTTGGGTTTTTTTATTTTTTATTTTTAAAGGCCCTCACGTTGAAAAATTATAGATAGTTTTTATAATTGCCCGTGGATGGTTTATCAGTTTCTTAGGTTTATTAGTCATGTATTAAAACACAAACTCTTCCTTTAATGAAAGGACTAACCTTTTTTTTTTTTAGCCCATATAGTTTCGTGTAGAGAGCTTCTTGGTGGTGTAGTTGTTCTTTTTTTCTTTTCTTTTTTTGACTTCTTTTTCTAGCCTATATGATTCCACGTGAATATGGACTCTGATTATCCCCAATTTATGAGAGACTTCTTTTGGACTTCTTTTTCCAGTCGAATTTGGACTGAATAAGTATTTAAATTCTTACCTTTTGGATTTTTTTAGAGGCTATTACACGCTACTTTGTTTTCCAATATTCTAAAAAAATTAACTTTTTATTCAAAATGTAATAGTAATTGATTTTCCTATTTAACCCAATAACCTTATCTCTCATCTACTTTCTCATCATTGTTGATTAATTCAAATTTAATTTATAACTAGCCTTTGAGCACGCATAAATGCGCATGCTCAAAGGTTTTTCTATATTTTGGGTAAGAGTTAATTTAGAGTATTTATTACAATTTGTGATTATTATTATATTAAGAGGATTCAGAAAGTTAGTTACTGTCCTTTTCACTCCCAAAATTACCCATAATTTAATTAATTTATCCTTATTCCTAAAAATAAGAAATAAAGTTAAAATCGTGATAAAAATTTAAAAAAAAAAAACTACTGATTATTAACTCCCCACTAAATAGTCAACGTTGATAAAAAAAAAAAAAAAATTCCCACTACCCACGTTTGAAAGAAAATAACTACCCCTCTTCCCATAAAATAAGGTAAAACTATCCCACGTTAAAAAAAAAAAAAAAAAAGTGTCAGACTAAACTATCCCACGTTTCTCTTTTAAATTATTACATTATCATTTTTTTTTGATTTATTACATTATCATTTTTTTTATAACTATTATATTATCAATTGGATTTGGATAAACATGCAAAAACTTCTAATTGAAAAAGGAATCCTATTCTCTTCGGGAAAAAAAAAATCTTATTTATTATTTCAAATTGTGATGAAAGAAAAATTATGATACTAAATAAATAAAAAAAAGTTTCATCGCACACGCGAAACGCGTATAATGAGGCTAGTTTAAATAATATATATGGATGAGTAGTTTTATGAATCGTCATGTAATGGGCTAGTGGGGATTCCTATGAACTAGTTTAAAAGAAAACTTTTTCCTTAATAAAATGAGAGATGAAATAATTATTTTTTAGGGTGAAAAAAAAATCCACCCTTGAAGTTTGGGCTAATGTCAGACACTACCTAGATTTTTCAAAAATCATAACTATCTATTTCTCTAATTTTGAAAAAGTTTGGGTATTTTCTAGCAACCGCGCAAACCTTGAATTTTTTTATCATTTTTATTTGAGAAATGTTATGTCCACAATATTTTCACAACAAATTATAAGTGACAGGTTGTTAGTTGTTATTATGGGTGGAAAAAAAAGTAATTTAAGTTTTGAATTCAAATTTGAATCAATAACAACTTACCACCTATAATTTATTGTGAAAATATTGTAAATGTAGCACCCCTCTTTTTATTTTCGTTTTTAATCACGTCAAGGCCAAATTTTCCGCAAGTGGCATCCTCAGCGAACCCCAGCCAGGCCCAGCATAGAGGACAAGCGCTGGGCAAAACAAGAGTAGAACGGGCTGAAACTTGGGGTCCGAAACGCGGCCCAATTAAACCAATTTAATAAGGCTGTGTACCTCATCCCCGGCATTACACACGTGGCAGCCTGCAAGTCCTTCTCTACGCTAACTCTGGCAGTTCTGCAAAACCCAAAACCCATAAAAAGCAAAACAGAAGCAAAAAAACTAAAACAAAACCAAAAAAAAAAAGAAAAAAAAAAGTAACATAGTGATAGAGTCGAGGTTATGAAGTGTGTGGAGATGAAATTGTAAAAAAAGTTCAAGAATTTAAAGAAAAGAAAAAGAAAAAAAGAATGAAGGGTTTGGTGCTTCATTCACCATTCATTTCAAGAGGGAAGAAACTTCCTTTGTTAACAGCTGTGGTTGACGCTCTACCATGCTCTGCCACTATATCTAGAAAGACCATCTCGCCCCCGTGTAAGCTTTCCTCAAATTTTTCTTCATTTTTAGTTGAAAATTCTTTTATTTTTTAAAGTTTTTATTATACAGAATTAAGTTGCTCACTCCAAGGAAGTACTTACTTCATATGGTTTAGTTTAGAATTAATTTTGGATCATGTGGAATTTGAGATGGCTAAATGGGTCTGTAGAATTTGAAGTTCTTTTGTGTTTTTGTTAAATTAGTTGGATTTTGGTGGAGTTTGAGCTATCTGGGTTGGGAGAATTTTGAGTAAATTTGGGTATGAATCACCTCGGTTATGGTAAACTTAATTAGGTGGAGTAAATGAACTGGGGTTTGGTGTAGTCAGTTGGCATGGATTAGTCACGGTAGAAGTTGCTTGTTTAATTTAGATCAAATGGGTATTGGGTTCACTGCTAGATGATGCACTTACATTACAGCATTTGAATCGGAATCATCAATCCACAATTCTACATAGGGGCCTAGTTACATTAGTCGAACTAAATTCTATGAAGAAATTGCATTTTATTGGCAAGCACTTCAACTTATGTAGATCTAATTAGTGCATGGGATAATGCATATTTTGCTATATTTGAGTTGATTATTCCTTCTAGTGTTGTAACTTCTTCCAAATCAATGCCCTTACGTCTCTCTATCTATCACTCAACATATTTTTTGTTTGCCTTTATGGTTATATGGCATTTTTTTTTTCATTAACATATTCCCTGACTGATTGATAGTAAGATGTAGAGAGATATCAAGGTTGAACTTGGAGTGTGGCAAATTCCGAGCCCAAGCATCAAATGTTAGTATTGGACCTGGAAGCTATGAAGGCCGGGGAGGAGAAGATGACCAGAAAGTCTTTGCCAGTGTTCCACCCAGTGACAGTTCATCTGAAATGTGAGTTATATAAGATTGGTTAATATTAAAGATGCTAGAAGATTGTAATTTTCATTTACTGTTTTTCAAATTTTTTAGATGACATATTTCTTTCTTCTTCTTCTTTTTTATTTTCTTAATTTCTTTAATTTTTTTTTTGTTTTTTTTTTTCCAGATAAGTTTGAGATGATAGTGTTTTTGTCTTAGAAACATGCCAGTATATAACTTTTGATGTGAAACTTAAACCAGAAGGAAAATGTGAAACTAATTCTGCACTCTACAATTTCTAGTGCATAAGGATGTTATGAAAGTTTTGAGATGCATTTCTTTTGCGTAAGAATCAGTGAAACGATTTGCATGCTAGAATAGAAGTAAGATTTTTTAGTTACCTTGCTTTACTATTTTTTTTTTCCCGAAATGTTACAACTTCAATTCCAAAATGGGAAGCTAGTAACCTTCTGCAATTTGTAGTAGTTACTTTAATCTGTTTTTTTAAATAAAATGAAAAAAGTATTTGAATATTATTTGAACAAGTGGACAAACAGCTTTTCCAATGAGCTCCCCTCTAAGAGAAATATTTCTTATGGATGTAATTAAAGGAAATATAAACAGCATAATTTTTGGCCTCCACTTCCCCCCACACACCCCCCCCTACATTTGCAAAGCATCAAGTGAAGTTCTAAATGTTGGGGCGCCTCATCACATTTAATAATGTTAGAGATCTGATTGTAGGTTTGCTCTGATAAAAATTTAATTGTAAGCTCAAATTTAAAAAACAAAAATTTCTGTGTGATATTTAAAGAACCTTAATGGTTCAAACCTTGCTGATATATGTATATCATTTTCTATTTTGTTCAATGGTCTTATATTTCATCTATTTCAATGCATCTGAAATTTTGTTCAATGGTCTTATAGTTCATCTATTTCAACTGTCTATGGACCATAATAGTCAGCTTAACTCAGTCCATACTAATCTATATATCTTTCATGGTTTGGCAGTGAGAAGCCTCCTAATCGAATGCCTTATCCTCTCTCTATAGCTCTTGTACTGTTTGGATGTGCTTTAGTATTTTCACTGGTTAACTTTGTGAAGGGAGGACCTTCATCACTCTTAGCAGCAATTGCAAAGTCAGGCTTCACTGCTGCATTCACATTGATATTTGTGTCTGAAATTGGAGACAAGGTAAATAAAATAGCGAAGAATAAATGGCATGTCTTATTACTGTTTTAGATTCATGCTACTTGGGAGCTAGTTCAATTTATGTAAGGTCCGGTTAATGTTTGCCTTTAGGGTTAACCATCCATTTTGGGAAAGTTTTCATGGGAAATTGAAAAAGCTGTCAAAACAGTGAATTACTTTTTCATTTTTCCATAAAAAGTTTCCTAAAATGGATTACTAATATATGCCCTAAGGGCACACGTTAGTAAATCCCATTTATTGATGGCTATTAGTGCTCGTGTCTTCTTATTTTCTGGTAAATAGATTCTATTAGATAATACAATTCTAGAGTATACTTGGAAATCCCTTAATTCCACTTGTGAAGGATTTGGTTCATGATCAATTGAAACTATCATGTGTCTTTGCTACAAAAGAAGAAAAATGATATGCACTTGTAACTGCTTAAACTAAAATTTTCTTTTCTTATCCCTATCATTCTTATATGTTGGGGGACCTCTCATCTCCTTGTCTTGCCCTACCATTTTAATGTAAATTTTCTCCTCCTCTACTTTCTATTATTTCAACCCCGTTATAGATAGATGGCTTTTCTTTTTGGACTTAGGCATCAGGTTGCTATATGGAGATAAAAATACATATCTTAGGTTCTAAACAGTGTCAGTGGACCATGGGATTACTTCTTGAGGTTATAGATGTGTTGTGTAGAAACCTTGAATGAGGAGTATACCTTCACATTTGCAAGTATGAGACCACATTGGATTTAGTCTATGAGGAAAAAGCAAACAAGTGAAAAGTGATTTCCCAAACATAAAAATGATAGATACCTTAAGGATTTGTGGAAGTCTCAACTGTTTTAACATACATATCTATGTGCTTGTCTTGTTGCAAGCTAGGTATCTATTTTTACCATTTTACATTCATGTTTTCAAAACATGGAAACGTGTAGTTGATCTCCTTTTGGCACCATTGTTGTTTGAGATTTTTTGTGATGAAGACCCAAGATAAACATAATAATCTTTGTAAAAACTGTCCAAGATCAAGTGATGGATGCGAATGAGGGATAATGCATGGCCTACCTAATAGAACTTTTAAAAGAAAGTAATGGTTTTTTTTTTTCAGTAAAATGCAAGCTATTTGGCAAAATTTATTGTAGAATGGAGGGTGTATTATATTATTGGTAAAAAGGGAACATAATTTTTAAGCTCATCTACTGGCCCACAATTTTTGTAAATGGTTTTTTATAATATGTAAATTATTTTTTTTAAAAGAGGAGATAGTTCCATACTTATCCCCCCCCCCCCCCCCCCCCCCCCCCCCCCCCCAAAAAAAAGAAAAAAAGAGAGGAGATAGTTAGTTCCATACTTATCCAAAAAAAGAAGAAGAGAGGAGATAGGTTCCAATACACAGGAAGTGTATCAAAACTACTTCTGAAAAAAATTACAATTTGCAACTCAAATGGTCTAAAAAATCTAAAAAAAGGAGGAATGGATACTGCTTATAGCAGTCATCCGGTCATACAAAGGTCTCAAAAAAAAAAAAAGTTTAATAACATGCTGGCCCATTTCGGGTCTTGTTCTTTACACAATTACCTAGGATGAGGCTGTGTAAGGTTTCATTAAATGGATTGTTGATTCATAAACATGAATCCTGAAAATTTACAAAATAAGGGCGCCTTTATTTATTTGCTACTAATACTGAAGATGTTTTCTAAGTAGAAAGGTTTCTCCATGGAGTTGGCTTATTTAAGTAATCGGAATAATTTTTTTGTTTTGTTTGGCATACTAATGTATTTATATATCAGATTTTATTTTCTTGTCAATGACTTTATTTGACCGTATAATTTGACTGATTGGATCTAATTGTTACTGGATGGTATTATGCTTTGGAACCTATTAAGTTACTATTGAAGCTAGTTTCATGTAAAGGATCAAATTGTGCCTTCAACTTTTTTTTTTTTCCTTTTCTCTATTAAACAGACATTCTTCATTGCTGCACTCTTGGCCATGCAATACAAGAAAGGACTGGTATGATTTCTCCCTCTCTGTGTGTCTGTCTCTCTCTTAGTGTCTTTATCTACAAACCCTTTATTGTATTGCATTCAAGCCAGTCTATAGAGTTGACATTCTTTCCCTGTTTAGTTATTAATTTTATTTTTTAATGAATGAGAGACTTCTATTACAAGACAATAAACAATACAAGCAGCTTAAGCACACAAACAAGAATTTACAAATCAACCTGCCTATTGGAAACAGTAAACCAATTGAAACTCAAGGATCAAAAATGGAGATTGGAAGTCTCCAAAAACAGCATAGCATCCTATCTAAAATGGAGTTATTTTTTTTCTCTCTACAAAATGATTATTGATAATGAACATCATTCATCACACTTGGAATGAATCTTTTCTGTTTGATTATTCTGCAAATCCTTCATTGTTTATCTTTTATCTATTTAAAATTTGATTTTGATGTATCTTGAATTGAAAAAAAGCTTGGATAGAAAGAGCTGCTGAACAAGGTGACAAGTGTGAAACTTGTATGAAGAATTCTGAAAATTTCTGTTGCCAACCATTTGCTAGGGATATAGGAGATAAAAGGTTTTTTTTTTTTTTAATAAATTTTTTTGTTTGGTCTTCAATGGGTTATGCCTCATACTGTTCTTGAGTTGTTTGAGGCTTGGCAAGGAAAGTTTGTTTGCGCGACATCGTCACAAGGATGTTTGGAAATTAGTACCTCATTGCTTGATTTGGTGCATCTGGCGTGAAAGAAATGCTAGAAGCTTTGAGGGTTGTGAACGTTCTTTGCTTGAGCTTAAGTCCTTGTTCTTACACACTCTCTTTGAATGGAGTGTGGTCTTTTCCCAGTTTTCTTGTTCTTCTTTTTCTACTTTTCTTGACCGTTGTTCTTTTGTTTTTTGATTTGTGCCCCCATAGTACATCCCCAATGTACTCGGTTTGGCAATTTTTCTATTATTAATAATATTCTTACGTTATTTATCAAAAAAAATTAAGTTTTCTTATCAATAAAACTTCTATTACTTATCAAAAAAAAAAAAGTAGTGGGCTCATTTGGGATGCAATCCAGCTACCCATCTGTGGGAGTGAAGACTAGAAAGTAGGGTGCCTTGATTTCATTGTGTTGCCATGGCAGAGCTCTCTCACCAAATTATTTGAGAGAGGGAGAGAGAGAGAGAGAGAGAGAGCTATGAATGAAACATGCATGTGTGTGTACCCTTTGAAGCAAAAGAATTTGAAAATTTTCTTCTGCCCATATGGAAAATACAGTGCATCAATCAGGTCCCTTCTGGTTTTAAATTGGCTTGTAATCATGTGGGATTGGCATGCCTTCTAATCAGTGAAGTAGATCAATTTAGTAAATGTCAGATTTGCATAAGTGATTCATCTGACAAAATAAATATAATTAAAATGTCCTCCATGTATTTAGAAACTACAGTGCATTCCCCTTCCCATATAGAAGGCTTGTCAATGTAACATGGTTGTAATCATGTGTGATTGTCATACTTCTTGATCAGGTGGAACTGAGTATTACTTCCCTAACCAACCCCGTGTGTGCATGCATGCTATGAGAGAATAACAGAGAGAACTAGGTTTGGAGCCACTTCGCCTAACCCAATTGCCAACTAGAAAGTCTTGTTATATTAAAGAAATATGTGGTTCATACCCAAGCAAAATGCTCTATTTGAGCTTCTATATAGCTTAAGATGATGCAGAGAATGCAACTATAATTAATGCTGATGGATTTTATTTGGTTTGTACCCATTTTTTGTTTCATTAATTATAACCCTGGAACCTCTACTTACAAGCTCCATAAGAACATTGTGGGACATGTTGAATTTTTTATGAACAATATTACATTGGAATTTTTTCATAAAGCTATAACTCTAGGTGGTGAAGCTTAGGGTTTGTTAATTTTTGAGTTTTAGTTCGGTGATGTTGGTTGAGGATTCAGTGGTGGTTTTCAGGGTTTTGGGCAGTGACGGGGATTTGTGCCCATGGGATCATGATAGTTAAGTGGTGCTGATGGGCTGATGGCTTGATGGGTTTTGTCTGGGTGTGTTTTCGACTCTGTCATCAACTGTTGATGACAACAGTTTTTATTTATTTATTAAATTTTGGATGTTTTGGGTTGTTGTTGAGATGTGAATCTGGTTAGCTTTGAGATTTGAATGGTGGTGCCTGTTGGCTGAGTTGCAGTGGTTTGGTGATGGTGGCTTGACAGATTGTGAGTTATTGTAGTTAGTGGGCTTGTATGATTTGGTGGTTAGGTGGTTACTTAGGGAGTAGATACTGTGAACTAGATCAGGCTTTGCTCTTATACCAAGTTGATGCAGCACAAGTTCAAAAGAAATTGAGGGATGCAAATAGAACTAAAAAATTATTGGCCTTTTTAGCAGCTAGGTTTTGATAAGGAAAATAATTAAACCATAAACATAGTCCCACATGATCCTCAATTATAATAAAATTACATTAATAGAAAGCAATGTTAGGCTCATAGACTAGTTTTTCAGGATCTTCTTTATCAATCTCCTGCCTTTATGCATAAACAATGGGGGTTTTATTGGGGGCACTTGGCAGCAACATGACTAAAGCCTTGAAATTTAAAGTATTTGACTCAAGATTTCAAAGTGAGGGATTCACTAACCATCTGATTTTTCTTTTCATCTTTACTAGTTGACACATTACTCGTCTTGGGCTTGAATTATGTTGGAGCTATTGGCGGTGTACCACTCGAAGATTGAGGGTTACTCGAATATCGGGTGTCAGGTTGCTTAACAAGCTGTGACTTGCTTACCATTTCGTAGTTCTGGACAAGGGTTTAGACCTTAGACATGGTCTAGTGTGATGACCTCACTTAGAATTAACTCTTTCATGTGGTTGTCATTCAAGCCTCTTCTAAACCTACACAATGTCATTATCTCATTTTCGACCAGTTGCATTGCATCTTTGTTTTCCTCTAATTGGGTGATGTAGTTAGCCATGGGTCTATTACACTACCTTAGGCTATCCTACTAGTCTAGGAGGGTGCTTCCATAGGATGAAGGAAGATACTTTTTAAATTTCTCTACTAGTCAGGGAAGGTGCTTCCATAGGATGAAGGAAGATGCTTCTTAAATTCCTCTACTAGTCTAGGAAGGTGCTTCCATAGGACGAAGGAAGATACTTCTTAAATTTCTCCATTTTTATCCAGACTGTAAAGGCAGGTTGGTTCCTCCTAGTGAGGATTTGTTTGATGCTTTTCCAAAAATTTTAGACTACCTATTGGCTTCATTTTTACAAATATAACTTTTTTGTCCTTAGATAAGTTGTACCACTCAAAGATGTGGTCCATCTAACACAACCAATCTGTAGGTCTAGGAAACCATAAAAAATGGGTGCCTCAACTTTTGTACATCCTATCACTCTACTCGAAATTACTAGGCTCCCTAAAGTCATTATAGTTTTGAAGATCTAGCTTATGAAGGTTACCTTGAATGGGATACTGTGCCTTCTCACCCCTTGTTATTGCTTCTCATGTATGGGTCTTCACCCTCATTCCTGTTTTCAAGGGAAGCCTTTACGGACTTTTTTTTTTTTTTTTTTGGATAAGTAAGCCTTTACGGACTTCTATAGGGTGGATAGGTCTTGGAGGGTTTTAATCATGGTTTCTAAGGTTTTATTCCATGGTGGGCTGGGACTCAAAACTAGACTGTGATTCAGAAGTAGACTGAGATGTAGTCTTGGAGCTTTTAATGGGTCAACCAAATATTAATAAGTTTCATAAGAATGGTAAATCAAATGAAACAAGTCAAATTTCAAACTTGTCCTCTGCTGAGGAATATTTCTAAGTGGTGCTCTCATCATCTTATACTTCCTATTTAGTCTAGCTCATGGGCAAATGTAGTAGTTTAAATTTTCTTAGAAAATAATATTCCTGTTATTAATTTATGCCAATATCTTAATTCCTTGATTATTGCTTGGAATGGCTGCATTTGTGTAATGCATAAATGTTGTGATATTCATGCGCCCTAATACTAAACATTCAATGTATTACCCTTGAAACAAGTTCTGAGATCAAATAAATGTTTATTATACTGCACATGCCATTTAATAATGTCCAAAAACTGATTTTGCTATAAATTTGAGAGTTAGTTTTTCTCACATGTATTTAATCATTGATCAGGTTTTGTTGGGGTCAATGGGTGCTCTTGGACTTATGTCTATCCTATCAGTTGTAATTGGACGGATATTTCATTCTGTGCCTGCTCAATTTCAGACCAGTAAGTTTTATTTATCGGCATCTGTCATCTTGATCAAGTTTGCTTACATGCATAATATTTCTAAACAGCTAACAATATGAGCATATAGGCCATCAAATTGTGTTCCTAACACATATTGTTTTCTTAAACATACAATAAAAAACATGTGAATGTGTTGATTTTTCATCAAATCACATTATTGATTTTTATAGTCTCTGAACTCAACTCAAGTCAGCTTGACAGACAACAAAGCTTTATATAATTTTTTTGGGGTAAGCTATATAAGACCCCAAGTTTATGCATTTTGCTTCATCTTGAACTATATCTTTATTAGACCATTGTTTCTTCATGTCCTCAACAGAATATGGTATCTCTTGTCCATGTGAAATTTTCTTGAATTTTCTCTCCAGGATGGTGCAATTGTTGTCCCTGTTGTACATTCGTTCCTATCATTCCCTCCAGTCACACATTGCCAATTAAGGAATAATTGTATCCCTTTCAAATTAATACCTAGAAAGATCTTGTTTAAAATGACAGTGTATAATATTCATAAAAAAATTCAAATTGCAGTTGAATATTTACAAAACTAGCTGGCATTTTTTGATACAGAATCTCATTTTAAGAAAGAATTGATTTGGAAAGTCCTAGACTTGCATGAATAAGAGGCCCCTTTAAGCTACACGTGTCAATTTAGAAATGTCTCATACAGCCATATCTGTCAGTGCATTGGCCCCAAACACCCCTATACTACTGTTCTTATCTATTATAGATTTAAGTATCTAGGTGGATTTATCTTTTTCTTTATTTATGAATAGAATAATAGATTCTAGATCAATGATACAAGTTTGTTTGATAATGCATATATATCTGAATTGATTAAACCAGAAAATAAATGTCCAGTCACTAACCAAAATGGACCTAGATGTCTCTTCTTTATGAATGTTTGCTGTTTTGGTCCTTCTGGACATGCTACTATGTCATTGGGAGAGTTATTGGACTAACCAGTTTCTAGGTGACTACAAATGATTTGTTTCCGGTTTCAATACTGGACAACTTCCTCTGTAGTTAAGTCTTCATAGTGGAAGAGCTTCACTTGCATATCCACCAAGAGGAAGTTTAAATGTTTTTGGTTTATATTTGAAATTGTTTTTTACAGTATTTTTATACATCAAATTGCTCATCCTTGAATTCCCTTCTTTCAAATATAATATTTTTGTCCTGATGGACTGCCTCTCAGTCATTTTTCACATGAAAATTTTGTTCTGTTGTCATCCAAACAGCATTGCCAATTGGAGAATATGCAGCTGTAACTCTTTTATTGTTCTTCGGTCTTAAATCCATAAAAGACGCATGGGACCTTCCAACAAATGCAGTTAAAAGTGGTGACAAGAGTAGCCATGAACTTGATGAGTATGTTGAAGCTGAGGAGCTTGTCAAAGAAAAGGTAATCCTATAATTTCAAAACCTGCCTATGATGGAGCTTTAGTTCTGGTTTCATTTCTTTCCCAATCATTTTGGCAGACCATGTGTTGTCTGATTATTCAAATTGATGTTATTGATATTTTTTGTCTCAGGTGTCAAAACGGCTCTCGAATCCATTTGAAATTGTCTGGAAGTCCTTCAGCCTTGTTTTCTTTGCTGTAAGCATTTTTGTCCTTATCTGCAATCACTTTTTATATAGTGTAGGAGATGTTTTCTTGGATTTTAATTATTTTTTAGTAATTGGAAAACATAGGAAACTTAATTGATTAGTCAGACTGTTCATATTGTGCGGTTCCCAACCTTTAGCATCACATCATTGCAAAAGTTGCTGTCGTTTCACCTGGAACCTAGCATTGCCTCATCGCATTTTATGTTCACTTTTTTGGTAAAATGGCAGCAGCCCTTGGTAACTTGATGTACACAGAGATTGTAGAAAAATAATAAACTTTATATCTGGGTGTATCAAGTGTTACCAGTTTTACTTCAAGCACACATTACAAATTGTGTCTTCTGATTGCTTCTAGGAATGGGGAGATCGCTCAATGCTAGCAACAATTGCTCTTGGTGCTGCACAGGTATGATTTTTGAAATTTCCAAAAAAAAGTATCACCTTGATATTTTACAAAATATAAATCATAGCTTGCTTCCTTTCCTCTTCTACAGTCCCCATGGGGTGTGGCAAGTGGAGCCATTGCTGGACACCTAGTTGCTACATCTATTGCTATTCTAGGAGGAGCTTTTCTTGCCAACTACATTTCTGAAAAACTGGTAAGTGCTATTACAGTATTACTTGCTATTAAGAACTAGAAATTGCATTTTGATTTCTTTGCAACTCACTCAATCCTCAATCAGGTTGGCTATTTGGGGGGAGCGCTGTTCCTAGTTTTTGCCATGGCCACACTTTTTGGAGTTTTCTGATGAAGTCTTCTACATCCATCAGAGAGAGAGAGAGAGAGAGAGCATTGTTTGCACAACCACAATAAAACACTGCCACACACAAAGACCAGACAATGAATCAATAGCCATAGAGGTAGAATAAGGAATCCACATTAACTGTTGGGGCTGTGTATGAGAGGCATATATATACTTCACAAGGCTTAATATTGATCTCTTGTAGTTGTGCCTGTTGTTGTAATAGAGGTATTTGTAAGATAGTTAGATCTTTAGAATGATATCAGAAAGAGGTTTTTGTACCTGAATATTTTTTAAAAATCTAATGAGTGGGTAGCCATTGTTTCTTACATTCTCTGTGTGGTATGATTAATCATAAATCTCTGAACATCTGGATGTTAATAGTGTTTTCGTGTCTCTTGTTTAGAATGTGTGGAAACATGTTTAGGCCATGGCATCACTGCTTTGGAACTTGAGAAGAAGATTGTTTTTCTTGATCAGTATTCAAGTGGTGTAGAAACACTTTCTTTAGTCTCCCACTTCTGTATTCAAAGTTAAAAGAAAGACAGTAAGAAAATTGGGAGGTTCAATTCTAGAATCACATATTTTTTTTTTACCATAGTATTAAAATATTTTCCAATTACCCTAATGTAGTAAAAAAAAAATCGCAGTATTAAAATATTTTCCTATTACCCTAGTGTAGTCAAGAAAAATAATTATCCTATATATGCTTAACATAACATCTCCTAACCAATGTGTCAAATTTTATTTGATTTTTTTTTTTCTTTTGGAAATGAAAGCTAAGATGGAAGGGAAGGGATACATGTTGGTACCTTTATGTTATTTAAGAATAAAAACTTAATAGAGTCACTTTAAAAAATTAAGACATATATAGAACCTTTAAAAAAAAAAAAAAAAAAGAGTCAGGTTTATTATGAGACTTTTAATACTTTTATACTTTTTGAAAAATGATTCATATTCTAGAAAACTTTAAAGTCAAAACAAACACTAGACACGAGAAAAAACAAATTATAACCTATATTAACATTATTTTTTCTATTTAACCATTTTTAAAAATAATTTTGTCATGCCCCAAACCTTGTTATAAAGATAAGCACGTGACAACGGCCGCATGCTTATAAAGTAAACATTCTACAAGTGTGCAAGGCTTTCTTAGCAATTAAAAATTATCTTAAAAAATTACATCAAATAAATCCAAAATACCTCAACAATTTCTTTATAAATAGATCTCCAATAATTCGAAAGGAACAAAATCCAAACCTAATGTACATAATGCCAATGCTAATTGGCCAATAGATATAAGATTATTACAAGACCATCTAATCCCAATATCACTAAGCTTCTTTCCCTGGTCACAACAGAACAGCAAAACTCCTAAAACTTGTTGTTCCTCACGATCTAAAATTGGAGGGAAAAAAGGGGTGAGTTGACAACTCAATAAGTAACTAAAGCCCTAATAAGTTCTATCAAGCAAATAGATCTACTGCTCACAACACAACAACAAAACTCTCAAAACTTGTTATTCTTCACAATCTGAAACTAGAAGAGAAAAGGGAGTGAGTTGACAACTCAATAAGTAACTAAAGTCCTAATAAGTTCTATCAAGCAAATAGATCTGTAAAATAATAAGTTGTACATAGATCGAATATTTTAATCTTATAAATATATCATAGATGGATTAGAAAATGATTAGTTTTCCATATATCAAAAGTCGTAATTTACAATAGGTTCCAAAAACACATAAGCAGTTTCAAGGACTCAAAATAGTTCAAATACTCAAATATAATTCATATTCTTAAAAATATTTTATGACTATGATCACACTATATCCTTGTGACTGGGTATCAAGTTCAAATGAAATTAGTTCCACGCTAATGTATATCTCCCGTTAGCTGAGTCCAAAAACAAGATAGACTTGTGATGTCCTAGATAGAACTAGTTTCGGTACCAATGAATAGCCCCTATTGGCTGGGTATCAGAGTCAAAACATAGTCATATTGTCCAAAATCATATAATCAAATCAAAGTTCAAACAAAAATATACCTAATTCAAATACACACACAGAGACACACACACACATATATAATCATATATTTAGTAATCAAATATATTTGTGATAATTCTTTATTCTTTACCTTAAATCAATGTAGCTAAAACAATTAAAATAAAATTGTAATAATTGTAAACAATTTTCAGTGGTTAAAATACAGTAGTATAAGCAAAATAAAACCAATTAGGATTAGATTACTTACCTCAACTAGCTCACCACAAAAGAACTTCTCCCTAACACTTCCTCTAAAATCCTTAGTTATCACCTAAAACAATTTTACAGGCACCATTTACTCAATAATCAAATAATTTAAGAAAAACTTATAACAGTACCTGGCTAGAAGAGAAACTGCTAAAAATATCCAATAATTTCTCATTATTTACTCTTCTCATAAGGACAAAAATAGCATCCTAGGGAACTTATCCTATATTTTAGAACCATCATTAATTTATATAATATAAATTTTGTATCCTTAACCAAGCACATTATGTGTAACCCTATGCCAAAATACTTATTGAAATTGAAGTCTATTGTTTGGAAAAATATCCTGCAACAGATGTACAATTAAATAAACAGTTGACATCAATTCATTTCAATACAATTAAAGTAATGCAGGGATCACCATAACCCATAGTTATCACAACTGTACTGAGCATCAACTTGAGCAATGGTCATGTTAGAAGTGTATAAGACATATTAGCCTAATGTAATAAGCCCAAGCCCACTCCTACTTGCACTAGTAGTCTAGGGTTTAGTCACCTATATATACTCATGTTTGAGTGCATGATAGATAAGCCTATGTTCGGCTGTTTACGATATGTTCGGGATTATGTATGCCCGAAACGACATACCTCTCCTGTGGCTCGTATTGCCTTAGGGAGTATTGTTGCTAGGCGATCTTTTGGAAACAGAAATCAGTTCCAAAGCCACTACCACCATTTCCAACAAGATATATTCCATGTCAAGAATAATCACATCAGACCCCACCCACACGAGTGAGACCAACACGCAATCATGAAACCCCCACAAACCTCAAGCTATAAATAGAAGAATTGAGTAAAGAAAGGGGGTTGGGAACTCTAGAAAAGAAAGGGAGAAAAGAGAGAGAAAGAAAGCGAATTAGGAGAGCTAGGGAAGATAGTAGCACGGAGAGGAAAGCAAGGGCGTTTACTGGGGTTAAGGGAAGTTAAAGTGTTACTCAGAGTGGAACTACCCTTAGTAGGAAACACTAGGCCTACTCTATAAGTAAATTGTGAGCCTAATTCTAGGCCCAGTCCCTAAGGCAGAGGTTAAGTGCCCACAATTGGCGCCATCTGTGGGAATCTCCTACGAAGCTGTGGTTCTGCTGAGATTTGTGCGGAGAAAATGTCCAAAGGTCAATTAGGGTGCTATGCTGAAAGTGGTTCCAGGAGATCTTCTCAAGGATCCACTTGGCGGGAAAGGAGGCAGAAGAGACGCGAAGATAGAGAGTATGAACAGGAGGAAGAGTAGTCTGGCCTTGGAAAAGGGTCGTTTCAAACGCACTGGGCATTGTCAAGCGCTTTGAGGTGTGAGCGTTTTGATAGGAGGGACGAGAAACTCAAACGCTTGCGTAGATCGGTAAAGGATTTGGAGTTGGAGGCAAGAGGTAGACGTTGCAGAAAAGATCGCAAAGAGCGAGCAGAGGGATTTGCTAGTGTGGGGGAAGGGGAGCTATAAAGAAACTTCCCACCAGTCCGATTCCCATCGACACGAGGATCGGTCTCAGGAGTATACGGACTCCCCCAAAGGGTGATGACCCCGAAATGCTACCATGGATGCCATGAGCCGAGCATTGCAAAAAGCTGCTTAATCACAGTTCTCTGGAGACATAGAATGGGCACCAAAGCTAAGCAGATTTACTAAACCCCCATTTAACTCTTATGACGGGAAAACGGATCCGGTAGAACACGTAAGCCATTATATCCAGATGATGTCATTGCACACTCATAACGATGCGCTGATATGTAAGGTATTTCCTTCGAGCCTTGGGCCCACCGCTTTGAGGTGGTTCAATGGATTGAGGAAAGGTTCGATTCACAGTTTTGCCAAGCTAATTCAGGAGATCGATGTCCGGTTTATGACCCGCAGCCGGGTGCTGCAATCGATGGACGCGTTACTATCTATAAAGATGGGAGCTGGGGAAACCCTTCGCAGCTACAATAGCCGGTACTGGGAACTATATTATGAGATCAGTGGGGGTAATGAAAAAATTGTAGTGAGCACTTTTCGATTGGGATTGCCTGAGGATTCCAAGCTACGAGACTCATTAACAAGGAGGCCTCCCGAGGATATGAGACAGTTGATGAAGCGCATCAAAAAGTATAAAAGATTGGAGGATGACCGGCAGCAAAATAAAGGCAGGGCTTTGGTCACGAGTTAGCCTAAGTAAGGGGTTTTCAGTCAAGGCCCTAGAAGGACTTGAGGATCCAAGAACCGGGCGCATAGGCAGGGGAAGTGAACATGATGTTCAAGGAGCCAGTGCACAAGATCGTGGATCGAATTAAGAACGAACCATACTTTCAGTGGCCAAACAAGATGGGGGTGACCTGTCGAGAAGAAATTAGAATTTGTACTGCACTTATCATAGAGATAAAGGGCATACCATTGAACAATGCAGGTTGTTAAAAGATCATTTAGAGCATGGTAAAGGTGGGGTATTTGAAAGAGTTTGTGGTGGACCCAAGAAATCAGGAAGCCGGGCAGGGTACCCGACCTCGAGGAAATCCTCTCCTGCCCCCATTGAGAGTGATAGAAGTCATCCATGCAACTTCAAGGGGTACCCTGTTAACCAAGAGGAGAGAGGCACTAGTCGTGGTTCCCATAGAGAGTTGTTCGAACGAGCAACCCTCCGAGAAGAAGTTGAAGTTCACTCGGGAGCCTATTGCCTTCAATAACGACGACCTAGAAAGGACGATCTAGCCACACGATGATGCTTTGGTGGTCACAGCCCGATAATAGGAAACCAGCAAGTGGCCAGGCAATGCTTGGTGGCCGTTGTTAACCGCGAGATGAAGCAAAAGGAATCAGCTGAGGGGGTTCACTTATAGCAATTAAAGGAACCCTAAAAGGGATTGGGGACTAGCTACTCCGAAGACTTAATAATGGTGAAGATACTACCGGACGAGGATAGGAGTTTTCAGATAGGAGTAGGTATGAAGACGAGGATAGGGTGGAGATGCTGTTATTGTTGATACAGAACGTCGATGTGTTTGCCTGGAGCCCACAAAAAGTGCCTGGGGTGGACCCCGAATTTATAGTTCACAAGCTTAATGTAGACTCGTTATTTCCTCCTAAGAAGCAAAAGCCGAGGAGGTCAGCTAAGGAAGACATCGAGGCAGTCAAGCTGGAAGTCCAGAAGTTGAGAGAAGTAAGGGTGATAAGGCAGGTTTTCTTTCCAGAATGGCTTGCAAATACTGTGGTAGTGAAAAAGAAGAAAAGAAAGTGAAGGGTTTGTGTAGATTTTACAGATTTAAACTAGGCATGTCCAAAAGACCCCTTCCCTATGTCGAAGATTGACCAGCTGGTAAATGCTATGTACGGGCACCCGAGGATGAGTTTTCTAGATGCTTTTCAGGGTTATCACCAAATTGCCCTGGCTGTCGAGGATTAGGAGAAAACAACATTCATTTCCCCTGATGCCAATTACCACTATATCGTGATGCCATTTGGCCTAAAGAATGCTGGAGCCACTTATCAATGGATGATGACAAAGATGTTCAGGAATATGATTGGGCGTACAGTGGAAATATATATTGACAACATGGTGGTTAAAAGCAAACAAGAGAAGGGGCACATCAGTGATCTCGAGGAAGTGTTCGAAGTGCTCCGGCGACACAAGCTTCACCTTAATGCTGACAAGTGCGTTTTTAGAATGGGGGCTAGCAAGTTCCTTGGGTATATGATCACTTACCGAGGAATAGAGGTCAATCCCGATCAAATTAAAGCTGAGGAGTGCCTCAAGCCGCCAAGTAATCCGAAGGAAGTCCAAGTGCTGACCGACACGCTAGCCGCCCTGAATCAGTTTATTTTAAAGTTTGTAGACCGATGCCATCCATTTTACCAGCTTCTAAAGAAATGGAAGGGATTCCAGTGGAATGAAGAATGTGAAAGGGTTTTTCAGGATTTGAAAGATTATTTGGTACAGGCGCCTGTGCTGTCAGCCCTAGAGCCCGGCGATGATTTGTTCATGTATCTTTCGATATCTGAGCAAACCGTGAGTGCCGTACTACTGAGAGACCAAGGTATGTAACAACCCATATACTATGTTAGCAAAACTTTGGTTGATGCCAAGACGAGGTGTTTACCTCTAAAGAAGTTGGTGTCAGCACTAGTACATGCTACCAGGAAGTTGCCCCATTACTTTTAAGCCCATACCGCCTATGTATTGACCGAGTATCCCTTACAATCGTTATTGAACAGGTCTGATTTCACGGGTAGGATAGCCAAGTGGGGAACTCGGTTGGGCTCTTTTGACATTAGGTACAGACCTCGGAATTCAGTGAAGGGTCAGGTTCTCGCTGATTTTGTCGCAAAGTTTTCTCTAATGAATGGATCCAATCATTGATTTTTTAGCTGAGGATCAAGTGCCAGATGATGAAAAAGAAGTAGCCAAGGTGCGTAGGGTAGTTGCTCGGTACTGGTTATCAGCAGACCATAAGCTGTACTGGAGGTCTTTTGGGGGGCCGTATCTTTAGTGCTTACTTCCCAATAAAGTTGATGAGCTCTTGACTAAACTCTACGAGGGGGTGTGCGGTAGTCATGTTGGGGGACGTTCATTGGCACACCAAGTAATAACTCAAGGATTTTGGTAGCCACAAATGCAGAAGGATGCTGTTGAGTACACGTGGAAGTGCGAGCAGTGTCAAAAGCACACCCCGTTGATCTATAAATCAGTAGGAAGTCTAAATCCTATCAGTAGCCCATGGCCCTTTGCGTAGTGGGGGTTGGACATTATCAGTCTATTCCCCTGAGCTACAGGAAATTGCAAGTTTGTTCTAGTGGCCGTGGAAGTCACTAAGTGGGTAGAGGCTGAGGCATTGGCTAATATCCAAGATGTAAATGTCGAGAAGTTTGTGTAGAGAAACATATTAACAAGATTGGGAGTACCAGAGTCCTTAGTATCTGATAATGAGTTGCAATTCGACAGCAAAGCCTTTTGCAAGTTTTGTAGCGATCTTCGTATCATGAATAGGTATTCCACCCTGGCATATCCGCAAAATAATGGCCAAGTTAAGGCCACTAACAAAGCAATTGTAAACAGATTAAAGAAAAGATTAGAGGGCGCTAAGGGTAGGTGGGCCGAAGAGCTGCCTAAGGTTTTGTGGGCATACCAAACAACTCCCAGAAGGTCTACGAGAGAAACTCTATTTTCTCTAACGTACGAAACGGAAGTAGTCATATCGACTGAGGTAAATTTATGCAGTACTCGAGTTTTAGGATTTGTCCTCACCGAGAATAATGAATTAATGGTGAAGCAGCTAGACCTGTTCGAAGAATGCCGGGAATCGGTAACCATACGGCTAGCTAAGTATCAACAAAAGCTTGCCTGACGGTACAACAGGGATGTGAAGAGGAGGGAATTTAGTGCCGGAGACTTGGTGCTACAGAAAGTAGTAGGAAACACAAGGGACATCAGTGCAAGAAAGTTAGCCCTAACCTAGGAAGGGCCATATAGAGTTACTGCCATTGCTAGAGCAAAAGCATACTATTTGGAAGATTTAGATGTAAGACCACTTCCCCGACCATGGAATGTGCATAATTTGAAAAAGTTTTACCACTGACCATTGGAATGTAGTAACTCGGGTTGAATGCAGTGTAATATGTGAACAATGTATATGCATGCATGTGTATTCACACTCCTGGCATCATCATTATTGATTTGTTAACTAATTAAAAACAGAAACCTGTCCCCAGTTTATTCCTTATCACCAGATAGGTGAAAACCTAATCCCTATTTTATCTAAGGATAGAAACTTGTCCCTAGTTTGATCCTTATCACCAAATAGGTGGAAACCTCATCCTTATTTTATCTAAGTATAGAAACCCTTACTTGTTTCGATCCTTATCACCGGACAGGTGGAAACCTCATCCTTAAATTATCTAAGGACAGAAACCTGTCCCCGGTTCGATCCTTATCACCAAACAGGTGAAAACCTAATCCTTATTTTATCTAAAGACAAAAAATTGTCCCCAGTTTAATCCTTATCATCGGACAGGTGGAAACCTCATCTCTATTTTATCTGACAGAAACCTGTCCCCGGTTCTCCTTATCACTAGACAGGTGGAAACCTCATCCCTATTTTATCTAAGGACAGAAACTTGTCCCCGGTTTGATCCTTATCACCGGACAGGTGGAAACCTAATCCCTATTTTATCTAATAGAAACCTGTCCCCAGTTTGATTCCTGTCACTAGACAGGTGGAAAATTAATCTTGATCTCTATTTAATCTGAAAGCAAAAGCCCTTTTGATCTTGATTGCCAGACAAAAGAGCATCCTAATTTGGTTAAGCAAAGAAAAACATGGCCGAAGTAATTCAACTCCAAATATATTACTAAAAATTGTTCACGGCAAATATCAATAAAAGTTGTCCACGAATTTAAACAAAGCTATTTTTTTGTCACCATATCTTGGTGACTATAAGTAAACTAAATAAACAAGGCAAAAGATAAAATAAAGCAAGTGTTCTGTCACCATATCCCAGTGACCATAGGCAAATCAAACAAAATGAATTTAAAAGCAGACGAAAGAAGGAATAAGTAAAATCTTTTAAACGGCTAGATCATTAAGCTGACTAGGAGTAGTGTCGGCAGGATGCTTGGCTTGGGCATCCCCAGTGGGCTGAGTAATAGGATCTGGATTGGAGGACAAGGCATTGTGTGGCAGGGCATCTGGTTTGCTAGTGATCTCCAGATCAACTAACTCAACGTGAGAGTCAATTGCCTCCACCAACACCCTCATGCTGGGGGTATCTCCTTCTCAGCATCTGTAGGATTTTGAACTGGAAGGGGAAGAGGCTCGGGGTAAGGTATTTGCTCGGGGTTTCTTAATGGTGAATCATCTGGGGGTACCTGTAATCACAATGTCAACAAGCGTGAGGGAAGAGTATAAACACTTACCCGTGAAAAAAAAAAAAAAAAAGAAAGTAAAGTACATTACCACTATGGTGTGCCATTGAATCCGGGAGGAAAAGGATTCATCTATACCACCCAAGAAAAAGTGCACGTCTTTCAGAAGCTACAGGCCTTGGCCTAGGCTTCGAGCAACCCGGGCACCCTCGCCTTGAGCCTAGGTTCTCACACTAGTCATCACGGGGAGGGGTTCGTTCCCGAGCCTAAAAATAGTCTGCCATCCCACGACCGAGTGTGTGGAGGAAGACGTCACATTGGATCCAAGCTATCGGGTAGGGTGAGCTCCACTAATGGGCTCCCGAATAACCACACTGCCCGTCGTTGCGACCAAGGGAGTCCTTGAGAGGGCTTCTTCTTGTACTCGAGGAGGGTCTGCAATGCGCTGCCTTTTCTGGGTTCTAGTGGTTAGATGATGCTGATCTTGACCCGAGGCTTGCTGTTGTTAAGCTGATGGGCGTGCACTGGGAATGAACCTTTCCATCGTCATTGTCCTTTTGGTCACCATATTGCCCTCTTCTTGTTCAGCTTCTACTTCAGAAGAATTTACCAACTCGACCTCCGCTTGTTCGACTAGCTGATGTGTCTCTCACGGGAACTAATGACTTTGCTCTTGTCAGTCGAAGGCCAAGGTCCCGAGCTTCGCCTACGGTTAGGTTGGGAAGGAGGAAGTTTGGATGGTGTATGGCAATGTAAGATAGTAGTGGGCTATCTACTAGTAGAGCTTGCCCGAATGGTTGCCAAATGGAGTAGACTGGAGTGCAACCAAGTATGAGGTGAGACGCTTGGAGTTGCTAGTCAAAATTCATGAAGATTTCTAACCAGAGAACAAAATATAAGTCCCTTACATGTACAACTCCGATGTCCGGCTTGAATCTCTTACCGTCTGTGTTTAAAAAATATATATATTAATTTTTTTTTTTTTTTTTTTTTCAACAACAACACAACAACAAACAAATGCATTATTAGACAGTAACAAAGATAAACAAAATACAAGTACAAATAGTTAGTTATGCACAGTATCGACCAACGTCCCGGGGTGAGGTTGGGTAGGTGAGCTCGTTGGCATGCCAATTACCACTCACCCAGACATATTCTCCTGCTAAATTTCTGTTAGAATCGGGCAAGCATGATATGAGCCGTACTCATACATCCTTAACTTTCAGGTAATAATCTGTCTTAATGTTACCATATAGACTATACATGAAACTGATGTCATGGTGATCTAGCTGCAATTCGTATAATTAGTTTAAATGGCTAACGCAACTCACTACTTGGTAAAAATTGGGAAGGAGTTGGTCGGGATGCAACCTGTAAAATCTAAGCATGCTAAGTATTAAAGGGTCCACAAGAAACCTGACCCTTCCTTCTAAAATGGCCATTGAGGGGAAAAACACTACCTGAGGGCGCCGCTCAAAAGCGATGTTACCCTCATAACAGTAAGCTACTTCTACATCCTCAGGAACACCATAGGTCACTTTAAAGTTAGTCAGAGACGTCTTAGTGTTGAGAAGGTGAGAGTACCCCATTTCTGAATCTAGAATCAGAGAAGAAAAAAAACAAAAACTTTGAAAGAGAAGAGGGATAGGCGGAGTGTTAATGTATATTGTGGGCTGTTAAGGTATATTATGGGCTTTAGGCCCAGCTGGTTTACTTGTATAGCACACTTGTACTACACTTTACTTGTACCACACACATATGCTTACTTGTACCACACACATATGCTTACTTGTACCACACACTTATGCCTCCTATATAAAGGCATCACATGTATATTCTTTGATTATGAAATACAATACTTCAATTCAGTATTTCTAACATGGTATCAGAGCCACTGCTCTGACCTTTCTTTTAGCAGTCTTGTCTCTCTTGGTGTTACTCCACCCTTATCGCTTCCGCCGTCACAACAGCCACTGCAGCCACTCACCGTTGAACCTACGACGTCTTTCAGCCGTTGTCCTCAAGTTCCGGAACTGCAGCCACCGTCGTTGAGGAGACCCGCACCACACAGACCACTGTAACCACCGTCTCCGCTGTGTATCTTCCTCCGATAAAGTTTTTGCACATACCACCGTGATCGTCTCGCCTCGATCTACGCATTCGTGGAAGTCTCGCAAGCATCGGAGCCTGCACGCGCTCTCACGCGCCGCCTGAAGAAGCAGCACCTCAGTTACGCACCCCACGCACCGTCACGCACCATCACAGCCTGTCACGCGCCCCCACGCGCTCCCACGCGCCTCACGCGCCCTCACTCAGTTCTGCTAACGTCATCCGTGACGTCATCTTGCCACGTCACCTAGGGCTGACGTCATCATCCACTCAACTGCTGACGTCATCCACCACAGCTGACGTCATCATTGACTGATCGTTGACCGAGCCGTTGACTTTGACCGAGGTTTGACTTTGACAGTTGACTTTTCTACGGTTGACTTTTTACAGTCCAGGTTCTCCTTACCCAATTTTTCGCGTAGATTTCATTTTTGCAATCTGTTTTTGCATATTGGGTTTCTAAATGGATAAAAAGGATGTTTTTCTTCCTCGTCCCATCAATACTGTATTGGAGGAGAACAAGAATTACTTATCTTGGTCTCAAGTTATGCGCAGTTTTCTTAAGGGTCGCATGCTCTGGCATTACTGTACTGGTGCAATTACCATTCCTGTCAAGGGAGCAAGTGAAGAAGATGTTGCCTTCCTTGGTCGCATGATTGATTGGGATAGTCACAACCACATGATCCTCACATGGATTCGGAACACTTCCATCCCCTTCATCTCCAATCTGTTGGGCAGCTTTGATGATGCAAAATCTGCATGGGATATGTTGGCCAAAAGGTACTCCACTACTCACGGATCCATGAAATATCAGTTGGTAGTTGCATTGCATCAACTTCGACAAGAACCAGGGCAATCCATCAATGACTACTATGATCAGCTTCACTTCATTTGGGACCAAATTGACCTTTCTGATCCGATTTGGGCATGCTCAAAAGATGCTCAGCAATATGCTACAGTTAGAGATGAATTTCGTCTCTATGAGTTCCTGATGTCACTTCACAAGGACTTTGAGCCCATCCGAGGTCAGCTTCTTAATCGCAGTCCTCCTCCCTCTCTTGATACTGCTGTAAACGAGTTGGTTAGAGAAAAAGCTCGGCTTGCAACCCTTCAAGCCCAGAATAAGTTCAATGTTTTGGCTATTACTCCTTCTGCTCCTTCCATTGAGCAACCTCAGCAATCAGGTGATTCCTCTGGCTCTAGCAATCGTCGCAAGCAGACCAACAAGAAGTTCTGCAATTATTGCAAGCGTCCTGGCCACACCATTGAGACTTGTTATCGTCGCAACAAATCTACTGCTGCTGTTGCTAATACTGAGCCTACTCCGCCGATGCCTTCCATTTCAGCTGAGTCCCAGTCTTCTGGATCTACTATCAACCTCTCCCCCACTGAACTACAGGAATCATAGCTCAGGCTGTTCGTATGGCTGGTAATGCATCTCTTTCCACTGCTCTTTCAATTTGCCCGGTAAGTCTCAAACTTGGCTTTTTGATTCTGCCTGCTGCAATCACATGACACCTCACTCATCTTATTCTCCAAACTTGACCCTGCACCACATCCTCTTAATATTCATATAGCTGATGGTTCCACCATGCATGGGAATAGTCTAGGTTTTGTTTCAACCTCTAACCTCTCTGTTCCTGGGGTCTCCATGTACCTGACCTATCCTATAATTTGTGCTCTGTTGAGAATTAGCTGAACTAGGATATCGCCTTATTTTTTACTATTCTGGGTGTATTGTGCAGGATCCGAGGACGGGCAAGAGCTTGGACCGGTCCTAGGGTTGGGCGTATGTTTCCCGTGGACAATCTTCATCTTCCACCTGTTGCTCCTGTCTCTGTTGCTACTGCAGCTGCTGCAGTTTCTTCCTTACCTTCTCTCGCACTTTGGCATTCTCGTCTTGGTCATGCCTCATCTACTCGGGTACAACAGTTAGCTTCTAAGGGTCTGTTGGGTTCTGTGTCCAAAGACAATTTTGATTGTACTTCATGCCAGTTAGGAAAACAGCCAGCTTTACCTTTCAATAATAGTGAATCTATCTCTAATAGTACTTTTGAGTTAATTCATTCTGATGTTTGGGGACCTTCTCCTGTTACTAGTATTGGTGGATCTCGTTATTTTGTTGTTTTTATTGATGATTATTCTCGTTATAGTTGGATCTTTCCTATGAAATCTCGTTCTGAAATCTTACCAATATATAGTAACTTTGCAAAAATGGTTGAAACACAATTCTCCAAACATATCAAAACTTTTCGTTCTGATAATGCTCTTGAATATACTCAATATGCTTTTCAAGCTCTGTTACATTCCTATGGCACTGTACATCATCTAACCTGTCCAGGCACCTCTCAACAAAATGGTCGAGCAGAAAGAAAACTTCGTCATATTCTTGACAGTGTCCGTGCTCTTCTTCTTTCTGCCAAAGTTCCTGCCCCATTTTGGGGTGAAGCCGCTCTTCATGCTGTTCATGCCATTAATCGCATTCCAAGCACTGTCATCCATAATCAGACTCCATATGAGCGCCTTTTTGGGTCACCTCTTGACTATCATTACCTTCGCTCTTTTGGATCTGCTTGTTTCGTTCTTCTTCAGCCTCATGAGCACAACAAACTCGAGCCTCGATCTAGACTTTGTTGTTTCCTTGGTTATGGTGAAACTCAAAAAGGATATCGGTGCTATGATCCTGTCTCTCATTGTCTTCGTGTTTCCTGTAATGTTGTCTTTTGGGAACACCGCTTGTTTGTTGAACTTTCTCATTTTCGTTCTTCCCTAACTAACTCTTCTGTTTTAGAAATCTTTCCAGATGAGTCTCCTATTCCTTCCACAAATACTCTTGATCCTCCTTTGGACTTCTCTATTCCATCTCCAGATATTTTTAATGATTCTCCTAGATAGGTTGTAGATGAACAGGTTGATGACGAGCTACCCCACCTTGAGCCTAGGTCCCCTGCTCCTGCTCTGCCTGAAGATCCTCCACAAGACATTCCACCTCGCCACTCAACCCGGGTAAGATCCATTCCTGCACATTTACTTGACTATCATTGTTACACTGCCCTTGCTACACTCCATGAGCCTCAAACCTATCGTGAGGCCTCTACTGACCCTTTATGGCAGATTGCAATGAAAGAGGAAATTGATGCATTAACCGAAAACCATACTTGGGATCTGGTTACTCTCCCTCTTAGTCAGTCTGTGGTTGGTTGTAAGTGGATCTATAAGATCAAGACTCGCTCCGATGGGTCCATCGAGCGCTACAAGGCTCGTCTTGTTGCAAAAGGTTTTACACAGGAGTATGGGATTGATTATGAAGAGACTTTTGCTCCAGTTGCCCGGATCTCCTCTGTTCGTGCCCTTTTAGCTGTTGCTGCTACTAGTAAATGGGATCTTTTTCAGATGGATGTTAAAAATGCCTTCCTTAATGGGGATCTGCATGAAGAAGTCTATATGCAACCTCCTCCTGGTCTTTCTATTGAAACAAACAAGGTTTGTCACCTTCGACGTGCACTTTATGGCCTTAAACAAGCTCCACGAGCTTGGTTTGCCAAGTTCAGCTCCACCATCTTTCGCTTGGGTTACACTACCAGTCCTTATGATTCTGCCTTATTTCTTTGTCGCAATGATAAAGGCACCATTTTGCTTCTCCTATATGTGGAAGATATGATCATAACTGGTGATGACCTCAGTGGCATTTAAGAACTCAAGGATTTTCTTAGTCAGCAGTTTGAGATGAAAGACCTTGGACATCTCAGCTATTTCTTGGGTCTTGAGATCACTCGTTCCACAGATGGTCTTTATATTACTCAAGCCAAGTATGCATCTGACCTTTTATCTCGAGCTGGACTCACTGACAGCAAGACTATTGACACTCCAGTTGAACTTAATGCGCATCTGACACCCTCAGGGGGAAAACCATTGTCTAATCCCTCTCTTTACAGAGGATTGGTTGGCAGCCTAATTTATCTCACAGTTACTCGTCCAGACATTTCTTATGCTGTTCATCAAGTGAGCCAGTACCTGTCTGCTCCATGATTGACTCACTATGCTACTGTTCTGTGCATTCTACGATACTTGAAGGGCACTCTCTTCCATGGCCTTTTCTACTCAGCTCAGTCTCCTCTTGTACTCCATGCATTCTCTGATGCTGATTGGGTAGGAGATCCCACTGATCGTAGGTCCACTACAGGTTATTGCTTTCTCCTTGGTTCTTCTTTGATTTCTTGGCGAAGTAAGAAACAAACTTTCGTGGCTCGCTCTAGTACTGAAGCAGAATATCGTGCTCTTGCTGACACCACATCTAAGCTCCTTTGGTTACGATGGCTTCTTAAGGATTTGGGTGTGTCCACATCCTCTGCTACTCCCATTTATTGTGACAACCAGAGTGCCATTCATATTGCTCACAATGACGTCTTCCATGAACGGACTAAACACATCGAGATTGATTGTCATTTTATCCGTTCTCATCTTGTCCATGGTACTCTCAAGCTTTTCTCCGTCTCCTCCAAAGATCAACTTGCAGATATCTTCACCAAGGCACTTCCTAAGGGACGCACTCGTGATTTGGTTAACAACCTCAAGTTGGTCTCACATCCACCTTGAGCTTGAGGGGGGCTGTTAATGTATATTATGGGCTTTAGGCCCAGCTGGTTTACTTGTATAGCACACTTGTACTACACTTTACTTATACCACACACATATGCTTACTTGTACCGCACACTTATACCTCCTATATAAAGGCATCACATGTATATTCCTTGATTATGAAATACAATACTTCAATTCAGTATTTCTAACACGGAGGAACTTACTGTAGGCTCTAGGAATTGGAGATCTTAGTTGAAAATCTATGCTTGGAAGAAGTATGCTCGGCAAAGGATGAAATTCAAAGAGCAAGGGTGTAAAGAGTGGTGGGATGGGTTAGAAGGTACTATTTATAAGGGGAAGGCATTTAATGGGAAGAAGCGGGAAAAATCCTTTTAGCTTCTTTTTGTAACTCCCACACGCGTGGCTTTGGTTCACGAACCGCCAGGCCATGATTACGCTTAGACTTGACAAGCCGTCATAGCACTACTTTCGAAAGGGCATTAATAACTGTCCTGCTCATTTAATGAATGACGGTTGAACTTCCCGAGGAGTTTCTGGCACCTTTTAGGTTGTCCTTGATTCATTCCCGGTGACCGAACACGAATCAAGGGGGGCTATTGTATGGTGTACGGCCTCAGGCCCAATGGGCCTCAGCTCGAACATTTTCAAGAATCGAAGTTGAGCCTAAACCTCATAGTAAGTCCATATCGGTTTTGAGTGTGTGATAGATAAGCCCATGTCCGGCCGTTTACGATCTGTTCGGGATTAGGTATGCCCGAAACGACATACCTCCCCTGTGGCTTGGTATTGCCTTAAGGAGTATCGCTGCTGGGCGATCTTTTGGAGGCAGAAATTAGTTCCAAAGCCACTACCACCATTTCCAACGAGATATATTCCATGTCAGGAATTATCACATCAGACCCCACCCACACGAGTGAGACCAGAATGCAATCATGAAACCCTTACAAACCTTAAGCTATAAATAGAAGAATTGAGTAAAGAAAGGGGGTTGGGAACTCTAGAAAAGAAAGGGAGAAAAAGAGAGAAAGAAAGCGAATTAGAAGAGCTAGGGAAGAGAGTAGCACGTAGAGGAAAGCAAAGGCGTTTACTAGGGTTAAGGGAAATTAAAGTGTCACTCTGAGTGGAACTATCCTTAGTAGGAAACACTAGACCCACTCTATAAGTAAATTGTGAGCCCAATTCTAGGCCCGATCCTTAAGGCAGAGGTTGGGTGCCCACAAGTTCATTGTAACATAGGTTATTGTACTACACTCTAGGGATTCCTCCGTGGATGTAGGTCGACAAAGTTGAATCGAACCACGTAACCCTTGTGTTCTTGGTGTTCCTATTCTATGCTTCCTATTCCACATTCACTCTAGCATATACAATATAGTATAACACATCTCGTTGCTAATATATTTAACAAGTCAGTTTTCTATAGAGCCAGTTTAACAGTTGCATCACCAATTGAGCCACTGACTTTCTTACTATAACAAATATCTATTACTATTACATAAACCATAATTATTAATATAGGTTAAAATTAAAAAGTATAAAAAGATAGCATATCTTACTAAAGCGGCTCTTATGACTTAGAGATACAGCCTCTTCTCATTCAAACTATAGGTTTCCAATTCAAATCACCATGATAATTGGTTACTGCAATTTGCCCACTTCAAGTAAAGCATAATATAGAGGAAACCTTTGCTCTATATACTTTATTCTTAACAAATTCTCAAGCCTATACCATTTGACTTTCCTATTCACAAAATCCTCACTTTGGTACAACGCATTAGCAACGGGGATTGTAAAAAAGTTCTATTTTATAATCCAAAAACCTGCTTTATCTATTATACCAACTCACTTTATAATACACCTTACATCCCAGTTTTTATTTTCTATACTACTATGGGCTTTCCCTATTTGGGATCCTCATTGTTTTGGTTCAAAAATGCCCCTAGACCCTTTTAAGTAGAGACAAACTAAGGCTGTGTTTGTTTCGTGTAAAACGTTCTCCGGAAAATACATATTTTCTGGAAATGTTATTTTCCAGAAAAGGAAAATATTTTTAAAGTGTTTGGTTGAATTATGAAAATTGTTATGGAAAATATTTTCATGTGTTTGGATGTATTCTAAAATGCTATTTTTTGGAAAATTTTTCACATTATTACAAAAAATTTCAACATCGCATCCAATTCAACATCAATTTCCGGCAGCAAATTTCGGCAACAACAACACAACAACAACAACAACAATAATCAGTTCATCCAAAAAAAACAACAACAACAATCAAATTAAAAAAAAAAACAGAGAGATCGAGGAAGAGAGAGTGTGGAGGCGACGGGTCTGGGTCGGCGACGAGATCGAGGTTCGTGGGTTGCTCTGGGTTCGTCAGTTCGTGGGTTGCTAGGTTCGTCGGTTCGTGGGTTGCTCTGGGTCGAAGCCGATGGGTTGCGCTAGGTCGAAGGTGATGGGACGTCGAAGGCGACGGGTCTGGGTCGGCGATGTGAGCTATGGGTTCTCAGATCGGGACGTCGATCGGGCTCACCGTTGAGTGGTGGTGGTGGAATGGCGTCGAAACCGGCTCGGTGACGTCTGGGTTTCTCGGATCGGAGGTGGATCGGTTCGCGTTCTTGGCTCTGGATCGGTTCGCGTTCTTGGTTCTCTCAATACCGATTGGACTCGCCGGCGTTCTCAATCGTTTTCTGTGGCTGTTGTTGGCTGTTTCCTTGTTCTTTTTCGTTCTCACTCAGCTCTCTTCTCTTTTGCGTTTTTTGTGCGAGACCTGGAAATGGTTTGAAGGTAAAATAAAAGCGTAAAACCATTTCCGGGTCAAAGGTGAAAATTTGGTCAAACTTGAGGCATATTTTCCGGAAATCATATTTTCCCTTGCCTTCCAAACACATGGGTCAGGTGGTAAATGATTTCCTGAAATCATTTACCACCAAAACAAACGGACCCTAAATGACAATCCGATAAAAATACTATTTTAACTCCTACTAAAACATTGCCTAAAAAATAAGATCACTCTCCTATAGTCCAGTTGATTTTCAAATTGCTTTATCCACTTATAAATTAGATTCTCAAAATAAAAATTATATATATATATATAAATACATTTTTTTTTCTACAAAATAAACATGTAATATTTGTTCATTTTTTGAAGCTAGCCTCATGATACTCCTAGTTGTATTAATAGTTTTAAATGCATAATATTAATGAAAAAAATGTGTAAACCTCAAATTGGAATGAATGAAAAATTATGACACTATAAAAATAAATAAATAAATAAGAGCATGTGATGAGGCTGGTTACGTATAACTGATTAAAATAATATAAACTACCCATCAAATAATAATATAAATATAAAACTACTCATCTCTCCTCTCTGTCTCTCTCTTTCTCAACCACTCCCATCACCCAAACCCAACTCCTCCACCGCCCACCAGCTAAACCCAAACCAACCCAACCATTAAAACTACCAACAACAACCACACCACCACCACACCACAATCAACAAACACCACCAAAACCACAAACCCAAAATAACAAACCCATTCACCACCCACCACTCACCACAAACAACAACCACACCACACCACCACCAACATGCCACAATCTACATACACCACCAACCACAAACCCAAAACAACAAACCCATCCACCACTCACCACAAACAACAACTACACCACATGCATATATAGTTAAAAAAAAATTAAAACGCAATAAAATAAATGAATAGATAAGTGAAAAATCAATTGGTAGCCAAAAGCTGTGTTCTCTGAGTGTTTTCTTAGCTTAACACAGTCAATGATTGCCCACTCTCATTTCTTCATCACCGATCTTTGTATCTCACTCACAAATCCATGGTTGACAGTCAATGACCTTCCAAATCATAAACCCATGGTTGATTTGTGATTGCCCCCAAATCAGCCATTAACCATCATCGCAACGGCCCAAGGTGAGCAAACCATGGCGGCCCACAGCAGGCACTGGCCCCACGGCCACTCATGCGATCTAAACCAACCCACAGCCACACGCAGGATCTAAAGCCACCCATGACAATCCATGGTGATCTGAACCCACCCACGGCGATCTGAACCCCACCCAAGGCAAGCCACGACCACCACCGGCCCACGGCAATCTGAATCCTCTGCCAATCTAAAGCCTACAAGCCGATCTTGAGAAAGAGGAGAAGCTTTCATTGTGAGAGGAAGAGAGGAGAGAGCGTGGGAGAAAGAGAGGTAAAGAAAAAATGAAGGAGTCTAGGAGGAAGAGAGAGTGTGATTAAAAAATGAACTTTTTATTTACAATCCCATAAACAGTGAGGTGCATATATGCAACCTTACTGTAGCTGGGATGTAAAAATTTTTGGGTTTGCATACCCGGATGGAGCATAAATTTAAGAATTTAGCTGCTAAAATAGCAACTAGGGGGTTATTACAACCCCCAATGCAAGTGCTCAGCAGAAATTGTGCAGAATCGAACCCACCATGACCATGCCTAACTTTCTGCAAATCCATCTACACTTAGAGCATCTCCAGTAGCTTCTCCAAATTTTTATACTATTTGGAGAATGAATAGTGACATTTAGCTTTTACCTACCAACTTTTTCAAATACGCTTCCAACAGATTCTCTATCCCATTCTTTATCTCATTTAAATATTATTTCTTCATTCATTGTTTATTCTTTTTTTAATCATCATTTATTCTTTTTTTAACAACTATATTTTTCAATAAAAGTGTTATGTTCACAACATTTTACGCAATACTTCTACAATAAAATTTATGTGGAAAGTTGTTACTAGTTCTAATTTGAACCCACCACTGAAATTATTTTTTTACTCGCCAATATTAACTAATAACAATCTGCTACTTAAAATTTATTATAAAAATATTGTAGAAATATTGTGGTAGTATTTTTCAATTAGGATTTTTTATTTTTTATATTATTTTTCTTCCTTTCATTTCATTTTCATCCACGTTTCTTTTCTTTTTTTCATTTTTCATTTTCTTGTTTTTCTCCTCAACACAAGACACACAACCCCCCTTCTTTTTATTTTCTTTTTCACCTCAAGAACATTCCAGCACTTCACATTAGAGAAGAGAAAGAGAGAGAGAGAGGAGAGATCGGCTTGGGCCTCCACCGCCACTCCAACATCTCCACCGCCGCTTGTCGTCTTCCCCACCGATCGGCTTGGGTCAGATTGGCTTGTTCTTTTTTTTTTTTCTTCTTTTTTTTCATATTTGCTTGTTCTGATTCAACTTTATTTTAAGAATTGTATTTTGTTTTGTGTTTTGTGTTTAGATTAATTCTTTTGCTCATGAATAGGTCTCTCTCTTTTCTCTTTTTTATTTTTTTTATTTATTTCATTTGGTTTATGAGAAAAAAAGAAGCAACGGCAACGGAGAGAATGAGAAAAAAAAAAAAAAAAAAAATTCTTTGTTTGCATCATAAACTCATTAGATATTTAAATAGTCTCACTACTAGCCAAAAATGTCCACATAAAAAAATACTCTAATTCCATATAAAGCTTAGATTTGACAAAGAATGAAATTTCTTAAGCTCTTCCCTCAAGTGTGCTATCAATTATTCTCTACTTGAATATTTTGGATAGTCTCCTCTTTCAAAACTTTTGTCATTATATGCTGACTTAATTGGCTTATCTATAGCTAGGGTTTCAACCTTATTTTCTAAAAACTCCTTTAGTAATATTAATTATAAAATTGACCCACAAAAAGATTTACTTAAATACCCCATTATTATTTTTTTTCCCGGGTATTATAAATTTTAATGTCATTTTTACCTATATTAATTAATATTTTTTAAAATTAATTTTGTCTTCAACCTTTTATTTTGAACTTGTTTTCTTAAACTAAAATCTTGACTTCTCCACTGTTTATTAGCAAATGTCTGGCCAAAATGGCCAAATACCACTTTTTTTGAAATTTTTAGCAAAAAAAACATTGTTTCGGAATAAATAGCAAAGTACCATTTTTTCTAGAACTCGAGTTTTAGAAACTCGAGTCCTCATCAATTCCGCCACCATGGCACTGCTGAGTTGGAATTTGTGTGATTAAAAAAATTATGTGGTACTTGAGCTTGGTAAACTCGAGTTCCATGCAACACAATACTCGAGTGTACCAGGCTGAGTACGTTTTATAAATAAACTGTAGATAAAAAATTTACACAGTACTCAAGTTTAGCAAACTTGATTACCGTGTAATTTATTTTTTATTTTTTTTTTGCGCTTTGGGATAATCGACAAATAAACATAAAGATAAAAATAAGTGGCTTTTTTATGTTTTTATTTATTTAAACATAAGCATTATAAAATTATAGAGATTTTAATTTCAAAATATGAATTTAATTTCTACATTAATTAAAATTGTTCATTGTTTTCTCATAAAAATTGTTCATTGTTTTCTGTATAAACTATTTCTACGATTTTGCATAAAATTATTTTTTGTTGCATTATTTTAAAAAAAATTTACTCTCTTTTCTGCATAAATTATTTTCTGTTTAATGTTTAAAAATTGTTCACTGTTTTCTCATAAAACACCTAGTAAAATCGTGTTTTCTAAATTTAAACGCCAAATCTGAATGCTTTTTCATGTTTGAATTTCACAATAATCAAATATATTTTTCTGCATTGATAAAATCTATTTCTACATTAATAACATTTGCTCTCTGCACATCATATTTACTGTATATTCAAATCTACTTACTACATTCATAAAATCTGTTCACTGTTTTCTCATAAAAATTGTTCACTATTTTCTACATAAACTATTTCTAGCATTTTGCATGAAATTATTTTCTGTTTAGCATTATTTAAAAAATTATTCACTCTTTTTTATGCGTATATTATTTTCTATTCACTATTTAAAAATTGTTCGCTGTTTTCTCATAAAACACCTAGTGAAATCGTGTTTTCTAAATTTAAAAGTCAAATCTGAATGCTTTTTCATGTTTAAATTTCACAGTAATCGAATTTGTTTTTCTGCATTGATAAAATCTGTTTCTTTGTTAATAAAATTTGCTCTCTACACATCATGTTTACTATATATTCGAAGCTACTTACCCCATTCATAAAATCTGTTTTTTGCATTAATTAAAACTGTTCATTGTTTTCTCATAAAAATTGTTCACTGTTTTCTGCATAAACTGTTTTTAGCATTGGCGCAGTTATTGCACTTAAATGGTTGTTGTGTTTTTTTAAATATGTAACCATATGAATAATGGACAAACTCCATGAAAGAAAAATGAATGATTCATATAAATCACCCAACAGTAAATGCCTCGAAAAATTCAAATTTGTAAAATAAGTTCGAATTAGTTGAATGTAGAACTGTTCATTAAGTAAAACTGTTTTCTGCATTAAGTAAAATTGTTCACTATTTTCTCATGAAAATTGTTCACTATTTTCTGCATAAACTATTTTTAGTATTCTACATAAAATTATTTTCTGTTTAGCATTATTTAAAAAAATTGTCCACTCTCTTTTCTGTGTAAATTATTCTCTGTTCACTATTTAAAAAATTGTTCACTGTTTTCTCATAAAACACTAGTGAAATCGTGTTTTCTAAATTTAAAAGCCAAATCTGAATATTTTTCATGTTTAAATTTCACAATAATCGAATTTGTTTTTCATGTTTAAATTTCATGCTTAAATGAACTCTATTGCGGTGGTATCTTACTTAGTTTTGTAGGTTTGCTAACCATGATGTGCTCGACGCTTCCAAGACTCTTGTACATGTATATTGGCATATTAAGGAAACTAGCTTTTAAACCCGTTCAAATGCACGGGAATTACATAAGTACATGTATTTTCGGGTTCTTAGAAAAAAAAATACATCTATTTTCAACAAAATAGAAATAAAATAATGTAAATTTTGTAAGAGTCCACAAATAAATTTTTGTACATAGAAATAATTAGAATCCGAGAAAGCAAATATATTCAAATAATTTTAGGTAAATATTTGGAGAAACATTTTGTTTCAAAAGTCGTACTTAAATAAATTTAATTAAATAAGTATGTAGCTAATGCAATTGAATTTATAAATTTAAAAAATAACACGTGGTATGAATTTCAAATTTAAAATGTATATAACACTCAGTATGCTATCCATAAAAATGTGTTGTAAAAATGTGTCGAACTTGCACGTGGTCGTGTCAGTAAGTTCTACTAGTGGGTAGCATTAGGAAGTTAAGCGAGGAGTTTGTAAGTCCTTTTGTATGAACTTCGATTTTCATAATTCGTTTACCTTGAGGATAGTTAGGTCAAATCCTCCCCAGGTTTTTACCGTGTGGTTTCCTAGGTTATCATATCATTGTATTATTTATTTTTTCACTGCTTTATATTCTTGATATGATTTTTGTTTGTGATAACCTAGATTTGCATAATTTGACTAAGTTAATCACTTGGCTAACTAACTAGGCTAATCTGGTTGGGTTAGGGGTCTAAAACCGTTCACTTAAAAATAGTAGAACCTTAGAAATAGCTATGAATTACCATTTGTTTCGGTAGTAACACCCATGTTCCACCCGGGAATAATTTCAGGTCATTCCGATGTGTTTTGGCCATTTTTGATTCAGAGACGGAGATAGAAGTTTGATTGAGGGGTTAAAATATAAACAAAAAATGTGTATCATCTATTTAGTATTAAGAAAACAATTTTACATTCAACTAATGCAGAAAGGAGAACAGTTTTACTTAATGCAGAAAACAATTTTACTTAATGAACAGTTCTACATTCAACTAATTCGAACTTATTTTACAAATTCGAATTTTTCGAGGCATTTACTTTGGGTGATTTATACGAATCATTCATTTTTCTTTCATGGAGTTTGTCCATTATTCATATGGTTACATATTTANAATGAGAAAAAAAAAAAAAAAAAAAAGAGCAAAGAGAATGAGAGAAAAAAAGAAATCCGGAGGAGGAGAGAGAAAGAATTAATATAATAAGTAGTTGGTAATATTTTAAGACAAGAAATTCAATAGCTTATGTACAGTAGCCCATCAGACTTGATGGGCTACTGTTCATAAACAAAAAAAAAAATTTGGGTATAGAGAATCTGCTAGAGTTGTTTTTTTGGGTCTCATTCTCTATTATATCTAATATTTTCTTATATATGCACTGCTGGAGATACTCTTACACGCATGACGCAATAGTGGGCATAGAAAAAGAATAACTATTACCGAGATAGTCCAAGTACCAAATTACCAAAAATACAATTTAATTCCTTCTTTGTTTGCATCATAAACTCATTAGATATTTAAATAGTCTCAAAAAACACAACAACCATTTAAGTGCAATAACTGCGCCAATGCTAAAAACAGTTTATGCAGAAAACAGTAAATAATTTTTATGAGAAAACAATGAACAGTTTTAATTAATGCAAAAAACAGATTTTATGAATGCGGTAAGTAGCTTCGAATATATAGTAAACATGATGTGTAGAAAGAAATTTTATTAACGTAGAAACAGATTTTTTCAATGCAGAAAAACAAATTCGATTATTATGAAATTTAAACATGAAAAAGGATTCAGATTTGGCTTTTAAATTTAGAAAACACGATTTCACTAGGTGTTTTATGAGAAAACAGCGAACAATTTTTTAAACAGTGAACAGAAAATAATATACGCATAAAAGAGAGTGAACAATTTTTTAAATAATGCTGAACAGAAAGTAATTTCATGCAAAATGCTAGAAATAGTTTATGCAGAAAATAGTGAACAATTTCTATGAGAAAACAGTGAACATTTTTAATTAATGCAAAAAACAGATTTTATGAATGTAGTAAGTAGATTTGAATATACAGTAAATATGATGTGTAGAGAGCAAATTTTATTAATGTAGAAATAGATTTTATCAATGCAGAAAAATATATTTGATTATTGTGAAATTCAAACTTGAAAAAGCATTCAGATTTGACGTTTAAATTTAGAAAACATGATTTCACTAGGTGTTTTATGAGAAAACAGTGAACAATTTTTTAAACAGAAAATAATTTATGCAGAAAAGAGAGTGAACAATTTCTTAAATAATGCTGAACAAAAAATAATTTTATGCAAAATCGTAAAAATAGTTTATATAGAAATCAATGAACAATTTTTATGAGAAAACAATGAACAATTTTAATTAATGTAGAAATTAAATTCATATTTTGAAATTAAAATTTCTATATTTTATAATGCTTATGTTTAAATAAATAAAAACATAAAAAAGCCACTTATTTTTATCTTTATGCTTATTTGTCGATTATCCTCAAAGCAAAAAAAAATTTACACGGTACTCGAGTTTGGTAAACTCGAGTACTGTGTAAATTTTTTTATTTGGAGTTTATTTATAAAACATACTCGAGCATTGTGTTGCATGGAACTCGAGTTTACCAAGCTCAAGTACCATATAATTTTTTTTTTAATCGCATAAATTCCAGCTCAGTAATGCCACGGTGGCGAAATTGATGAAGAACTCGAGTTCTAGAAAAAGTGGTATTTTGCTATTTATTTTCGAAACAGTGTTTTTTTGCTAAAAATTTCAAAAAAAAAGTGGTATTTGGACATTTTGGCCCAAATGTCTAGACATTTATGAATTCTATTACTAAATTATATCATAAGGATTAAACTAACGTACAATGCTTTATGAGCAATACGTTAGGATCCCAATTATATTCAAACACTAATGGGCTAACGACATTAAATTTAGTGTGCGTATGGCAAAAATTATTTTTGTTAACTTATTTTACTATTCAACTTATTTTTGGTATTATTCATGGGTCTCACTACACTTTTTGGTACTATTCATGAGTCCTATAGTACTAGTTTAGCTAACTTTTACTTCTATCTACAATACTTTTAGCAAAAAGTTTTTAGTTTCAGCAAATAAATAGATCTCAAATGAACACTTAATTGTCATCTGAAATGAAAACATTAAGTCAATGTAGTGTGCATTTGGTATTGGCTTAAAAAGCCAATTTTTTTTTTTTTTTTTACGGACAAAACTTAGGTATAGTACCTTTAGGTGTTGTTCCTTAGGTTCCTTTTTTAAAATTCAGCCATGTAGCTACTTAACTAAAAAATACATTTCCATCCCATGAGAAAAAATTTATATGGCAAAATCTTATAAGGAGAACCTAAGAAATATCACCTAAGTATTGTACATAAGTCTTGAAAGATACGTGACTACTAAAATAATAGTAATAAATAATTTTATTTGACATTTAAAAAATGACACATCAGCATTTAAATGGGAAATTTTTTTTTTTTTTTAAATCTCAATTTTAAATATATAAAAAAATGTATGAATATTTTCCAGCTTTTCTTACACTTTCTTGGCATCCAAACACAACAACCAAAAAGCACAAAAATTAAATTTACCAATCTCTAACTCCCATGGACACAAAAATCAACCCACCTATCCAAAGGCAACTCTAGGAAAACCGAACTATTAAAAACTTAGGCAGAATTTAAACCAAATATATATATATATATATTATATGTTGGGGAAGATTAGCACACAGTATACTCGTCAAGGTAATCAAATATTGAAAAGAAAAGAAAAAATATTGAAACAAGTTTTTCTAATATGAGTATATACAAGTGTTTTGGTGCTTGATAAATTTGTATTTTTTAAAAAAATATATCAGTTTTTTTCTAATCATTGTTAAACTTTTGTAAAGAAAGTTTTATAAAAATTTAATATTTCGTTACTGATATAAACAAAAGAGGGGGAGAGTATTAATTGCTTCAAACCTCAAGGGAGGGGAGTGTTTTTTTTCTTTTTAAGTTTGGGGTGAAGTGTCATTCTCCCAAACCTCAAGGGAGAAGAGTGTAATTATCCCAAGATTTAGGGGAAATTACACTTTACCACCCTAAACTATACACCAGATTACACTTTGCACCCTAAACTATTCGAATGCACACTTTGCACCCTAAACTATTACACTTATCACACTTTACACCCCGACATCACTTTTACTGTTAAGTTAAACAGAAATTAAAATCACATGATTTACACATTATTTTTTGCTTAAGTGGCACATTCTTTAAAGTCCAAAACACCCTTTTCACACAACTAAAACCAAATGTTTATTTCTTTTTTTCTCTTCTTTTTTTCAGGTCTTTCTCTCTCTCACGTGCATAAGGTCTTCCCCTCTCTCTCGCCTGGCAGCTTTTCTCCTCTAAACCCAACAAAATTGAAAGGTAGCTTACAGCCTTCCTTCTCCTTATATTCCAAATATTCCTACAATCATTCAAGCTTAGGAGCATGTAAATGCTTAATCCTATATCTGGATGGATGGAAGGGTCGCTTGCAGCCTTCCTTCTCCTTATATTCCAAATATTCCTACAATCATTCAAGCTTTCTCAAAACTATAAGTGCTCCAAAAGGTGTTGATTTGTTTTTACATTCACTGCCCTGAGTACATCTCTTCCAGGGTATGAATGACTTTTCTGGAAGGTCAATTCAACACAGAAAGCTGCTTCCTTAAGCCAATTCCGAGAGAGAGAGAGAGAGAGAGGGGAAGACCTTACGCACAAGAGAGAGAGAGAGAGAGAGCTAGAAAAAAGCAGAGAAAAAAAGAAATAAGCATTTGTTTTTAATTATTTGGGCTATTTGGTCTTTAAAACATGTGCCACCTAAACAAAAAATCATGGGCAAGTCATGTGATTTTAATTTCTGTTTAACTTAACAGTAAAAGTGATGCCGGGGTGCAAAATGTGATAAGTGTGATAGTTTAGGGTGCAAAGTGTGCATTCGAATAGTTTATGGTGTAAAGTGTAATATGGTGTATAGTTTAAGGTGGTAAAGTGTAATTTTCCCCAAGATTTAATTTCTTTCAACTTAAATATATATCTTATGGCAGGTAGAATAGTTAGGTGCTTCACTTGGAGTCTGAACACCCACATTAGCCCCCAAAAAAAAAAAAATGATATCCCTTGGCGGACAAATCACTCCCTAAATGGTTATTCCATCCATTTATAATAAATATCTATGTAAATTTTTCATATTGTTAATGCTTGGTTCCAGTCTAATTTGCTGTTTGGTTGATCAAGCTTGCAGAACTAATTGTTTTATCTTTGTTAGTCTGAGTAAATTTTCAGTAAGTTTTTAATAGCACTTGCTTTGGCCTGAACGTTAGCTTGAATATTTTAGGTTAATAAGAAAGAAAAGTAGTTTAAAAATCAATGATAGTGGCTTACTGAATAAGTAAATGCAACTTCTGTTCTCGCAGTTATCAATAGCAAATCCCAATTAAACATTTTTATGCATATCCAATAACTGAGGGGTTAGTCTTACAAATTGAATATAGCTGTCTGTCTACTAATCATATATGCATATCCTTGGCTGGTCATGAAAGTAAGCACCAAGTAATTAATGCTATAAATAGTAATACCCCAAGTAACTCTCATATTTAGCATCAGTAAATAATGGCTAAGACTCTGTAAATTGTTGCCTTCGTTTTTATCATCATCCTCCTTTCATAGCTCTATTCTTTTCTCACGTGGTTCCCCCACAGGTCAGCTTCAAAACTTTTCGTTCAGTGTATTTGGCATTTTTTTTTTCCAACTTATTCGTTTAAAAGTCATTCTTTTTGTCTCAGAATATAGCATATAAGCTAACGAAAAATATTAGATGCCAAATTCATATTCTTGTTGAGAATATATAAATAGTAGCGGTTTTTTTAATTTATTTAAGCACATTGGTTACCGTATGGTTCAATCAATGTTAAAAGGTAGTAATAGCTAGTTCAAAGAATGATTCAATCAATGTTACACCTTAATGGATAGTCGGTGCCTCAGTGGTCATTGGTTTAAAAAATATTTTAGAAACTTTTTATAAGAAAAGAAAAAAACAACTGATTTTTTTGACAACTCTTGTATATTTTTCATGAAAGTTGTATCAAAACTTTCTTAAATTGGTCTATTAACAAATGTCCTAAGGGCACTTATTAACTAAACCCTTAAAGAAATGGTGCTTACACCATTTCTTGAGATATACCATTATAGCTTAATTGTGTTTATCTTTATTAATTAAAATGCTGTCTTACGTTCAACTCTTTGATTCTTTAAGGGGGGAAAAAGGTTCAACTCTTTAATAGTAATTCTAAATTCAATAATATATTATTTAAAAACCTTAGCCAATCAGTCCAAAACTAATTAATCGGATTACGCAGGTCATGAGCTTGTTTAGGATCTAATAACTATAGTCTATATGTATTTAGATCCCTATAAATGTAGTATTATAGGAAAATTTTCAATTAGTAGAATTCCTTATTTCCAAATTTCTTTAGATTTGGTGCACATTCTGACTTTCTTTCAATGATTCTTTATGTTATAGCACATTAGCACTAATGGAAGGCCAAGCCGAACTCTGTGAGCGCCCGAGCAGTAAACTTTGTCACCCCAACTTCAAATCAGAAAAATGTGACAAGTTTTGCAAGGAGGAGAAGAATGCAAGTAGTGGACGATGTTCTTATGTTACTGACTTTGACTTTGCTTATGCATGCATATGCTGGATCTCAGCTCAATCTTGTTACTTAAATAGTAAGAACTGAAAAATCCAATACAAGTTTGCATACGGACACAACCATTCTCACACCCAAGGCATAAAATAGTGAGTCACACAAGGCATAAATTGTCAGCCACTCACAATCACATAAGTCAATAAATTGTGAAATTGAATGTGTGATTGGTTGTATTTCTAAAATTACTCAATTCTATATTGGTGTATTACAATATAAGCTTTTTTTAATTTTATTTTATAATATTTTCTTGAACCCAAACCTCCGGCTAAATTACTGTATGTTGGATTTGTTAAGGTGTACTAGATGTGAACCAAAAACATTGTCTACCAGTAGTGTTTGAGCCTTTAAAGTTCTTGTTATTGCCTCTCATTTACTAAATGCGTTTTATGCATGGATAAAAGGGGGAAAAAAAGAACAAAACAAAACAAGAACTCCCCTTGACTTGTGAATTAAAAATTATAAGACTTCCTGTTCTTTTAATTTGAAATTAATAACCCCGAAATGTTGAGAAATACCCAAATGGTTCCTTTTGTCCACTTAAAATAAAATTTACAAATTTTAGTTCAAACAGATTTTTTTAGAACTATATGATGCTGAGATCAATGGCTCAAACTTGGCTCAACCTGTCGTCCACAAAAAGCAGTAGATCACACATGCTTATATCTTATCCTCAGATCTCCACCGAGGAGCTGCGTAACATTGTTTTGAAAAAAAAAAAAACTTAATTTACATTGTACTAACAATGTAAGACTCATATCGTAAACTAAACAAATGCGTACCATATAAGACTTATATCGAAAACTAAACAAATGTATACAACAACAGGGTACACCAGAAAAACCCTAATAGCAAAGTCATTCGTAAGATACACTTTACAATAATCTCATCTTGAATGAGGTAAAAACACTGTTTCGCTAAAAAATCAACAGATTGAACTTCGTCCTAAAATTTCATTTGGGTATATGGCAAATCCAAGCAAGCCATTTTTCAACCTTTCAACTCTCATTTTTTCCTTTTTGGGGTGAGGGTTTTTGGTTCTTTATAGTGAGATTCAGGACTTAGATCATTCAACTACACAATGATGAGACCGAAATGTACCATTTGATAGCAATTCAACAATTCGTTTTTCAAGTCTTCTTGCTCCCAGACTAGGCCTCAAAACATTGGAATCTCCCCAAACTGAACACGTGTGATTTCCAGACTCACCTAAGCACCAGCCACCAGGCACCACATTCCCAGGACTGCGCCCCAAAATCTCACGGTCAATGCGATCAAGCACTGGATCATCTGACTTGAATCGTGTGGCAAAGGCTGCTCCGCTCTGAATCATTACCTCAAAATCAGAAGAACTGAGCAGGCGAGGCTCGTCATAAGAGGACTTGTCAAATGTGGCATATAATAAATTGTTGTTTATGACTGTTCTGTTGAACTTATGGGAATTACAAAGAATGGTAGGGAAGTAATTAGAAAGGGATGATGGAGTGTTTGCAAAATACATCAGTAGAGTCCTTGGGAGGTTGTCCGTACCAAGGATGCAGAAGTCAATAAAGTTACGACTTAAAACGGAGAAGGATGAACCTGCATAAACATAATCCAAACTCTGGTGAGTCAGTTAAACAATTTATTCAACTTTTTCTTTGGGAAAAAATAAAGTTCTGCTCCTAAAAACTGTCACTAGCATGCAGTGCCTACTGCCATGAGGGAGTGGATTAATAGTGTCAAGGTAGCAACAATTTTACTTTTTTTTTTGTGGTAAAATACTATTTTGATTTCTAAACTTTACCAAAAGTTTGTTCTGCATCCCTAAACTTTAAAAAGTTTTTTTTTTCATCCCTAAACTATTAAAAATTTTCTTTTTTCCTCCCTATTTTTTGCCTCTAAACTATTAAAAAAACTCTTTACTTATAGGGATGGAAAACACATTTTTAGAAAAATTTAGGAACCAAAATAGTATATTACCCTTTTTTTCTTTTATCCAATGGATCCCTGGTATTAACACAAGACTGCAGCAATTGCATGCGTTTGGATTAGCTTTTTCTTTTAGCTTATTTACTTATCTACACCATTGTAGAAACTTTTCTTTTTATATATAAAACTTTCCTTTTACCCACTTTCAACAAATCAAAAATAGCTAATCCAAAAACACTTATATCAAGTGTCAGCTTATAGGCAAAGGTCATTAGAATCTGACTTACATACCCAAGTGTGAGACTGGAAAATTCCAAATGAAATGAAAAAGAATTCATATAGACAGAATTATTATTTGAATGGTGCAATACAACACAATTACATTTAACTAGCAATTTAGATAACATATGATCACAGTGCAGTTGCACCATAAACATCCAAACAACAGTCTTAACGGTCTGGGCAATAACATGTTATTCACTCGCAGAACTTCAAATGGTATCAATATGACTCACAATTGCAAATCATAGTTACAAATTAATGACATAAAAGTAAAGAATGGTCTTGATATTGCTAGAGCTATTTGGTTACTTCCGTTGTCATTTTTGGCATTGCAGATCAGAAATCTCTACACTATTGGAAGCAAATAAAGTTAACGAACAGCCCTGGCAATAATCATTTCCATAATGAGGACTTTTAGTCATTCTAGTTGCCTAGAAGCTCCATGGTTGGAGGCATGTCTAAATGGATATTTCACATACACAGCCATGTTGCTCATAAGCAAAACTCCTCAATACAATACAAATCCAATATATATTGATTCTGAAATACTAGATAGTGAAATCCTCAGCTAACCGTTTTAAACTGGATGTTTTGTGTGGGATTAATTAAGGTACAGTTTGAGACCTCCAGTATGCATCCCAATGGCATCATGTAACCATGATATTCATCAATCCCAACTCTGGCAAAAGCATATTCAACTCTAACACTTCAAATCATAATAAATTTTAAAAGAATTCACCTATATGTTCATATTTAAATTTTTTCTTTTTCAAATCACTATGGATTCAACATATTTATTTGACTTCGAAATAGATGGTTTGAATTTCTGTAAGTTAGTATTCTATCAAAGTTCTCTACACCTCTTGGCTCTGTGTGTGCGCACAACAAGGATGTAAAATTTACAAAGAAACATGAACTCTGAAAAAAAGACCCATTAATATCCCCAATGCTCTTAAGCCAATCATAAGGAGATCTAATAAAAAAGGACTTCTGCTGAAGCAAAAGGGATTCCATCCCTTCAAAAGACCTAGAATTACATTTCCTTCCAACTGCACCACATAAGACAAAGAGGGATAGCATTCCAAATGTCCGCACTTTGATAGCCCTCAAAACCATCCTTCCAACAGGTTACGATGTCTGTCATCAAGGCATGCCCCACAAAAATCCAAATAACAAGTAAAACATAGAACAAAGATCCTATGCAAGATCACAATGAAGGAGAAGATAGTTGTCTTCCCCCTTTTTTTTTGCATGTACGACATGAATCAACAATGATAATCTTTTGCTTTCAAAAGTTGTCCATAGTGAGGATTTTACCATGAGAAAATTAAACAACCTTTCTAGGCACTTTCGTATTCAAATTTCTCTCAAAGGAAAATCCCCCTATTATCTCCATGTAAAGCCCTACAGAAACTATCTCAAAATAAATAAATAAAAGAAAGTAAAGCCCCATAGAAAGATTTTGCATCAAATCTGTGTTTCTTAGATAATACCCAATACATATTATCCATGCCACTCCCTAAAATATGAGCTGAATAAAGAGTTTCAAAGAACCTTTCACTAGTTTCAAGATCCCAATCATTAAAGGAGCAAAGGTAGGGCAACAATAGACTGTATTGTTGAGCCCATGCATACATTGAGCAATAGTGGTTTGTTTATCAATCACCAAATCATGCAGGACAGGGAAGACACATTTTTAAGAGGCAGATTGCCATGCCACACAACATGCCAAAGCTGAATAGAACTACCATCCCTGACAATAAATTTCACATAATTATAAAATTTACTCCATTCTTTTCTAATATAATTTCATACACTCACCCCATAAGCACCCTTATACTTAGCTAAGCACCATTGGCCCAACTCTTCTCCATATGTAGCCCCACAACCGTTTTGCAAAAAGAATCCCTCCATGTGGCAAAATGCCAAAAATATTTCCCAAAAGGTGCTTGGTTAAAGATTCCAAGCCTTTGAACACCCAATCTACCACCTAATGATCTGGGAGCAAACTGTGTTCCAATTCACTGAGTGGAATTTCTTTTCTTCTCCTAAAATACAAAAAGCTCTATTCTTTTCTCACGTGGTTCCCCACAGGTCAGCTTCAAAACTTTTCGTTCAGTGTATTTGGCATTTTTTTTTTCCAACTTATTCGTTTAAAAGTCATTCTTTTTGTCTCAGAATATAGCATATAAGCTAACGAAAAATATTAGATGCCAAATTCATATTCTTGTTGAGAATATATAAATAGTAGCGGTTTTTTTAATTTATTTAAGCACATTGGTTACCGTATGGTTCAATCAATGTTAAAAGGTAGTAATAGCTAGTTCAAAGAATGATTCAATCAATGTTACACCTTAATGGATAGTCGTGTGCTAGTGGTCATTGGTTTAAAAATATTTTAGAAACTTTTTATAAGAAAAGAAAAAACAACTGATTTTTTTGACAACTCTTGTATATTTTTCATGAAAGTTGTATCAAAACTTTCTTAAATTGGTCTATTAACAAATGTCCTAAGGGCACTTATTAACTAAACCCTTAAGAAATGGTGCTTACACCATTTCTTGAGATATACCATTATAGCTTAATTGTGTTTATCTTTATTAATTAAAATGCTGTCTTACGTTCAACTCTTTGATTCTTTAAGGGGGAAAAAGGTTCAACTCTTTAATAGTAATTCTAAATTCAATAATATATTATTTAAAAACCTTAGCCAATCAGTCCAAAACTAATTAATCGGATTACGCAGGTCATGAGCTTGTTTAGGATCTAATAACTATAGTCTATATGTATTTAGATCCCTATAAATGTAGTATTATAGGAAAATTTTCAATTAGTAGAATTCCTTATTTCCAAATTTCTTTAGATTTGGTGCACATTCTGACTTTCTTTCAATGATTCTTTATGTTATAGCACATTAGCACTAATGGAAGGCCAAGCCGAACTCTGTGAGCGCCCGAGCAGTAAACTTTGTCACCCCAACTTCAAATCAGAAAAATGTGACAAGTTTTGCAAGGAGGAGAAGAATGCAAGTAGTGGACGATGTTCTTATGTTACTGACTTTGACTTTGCTTATGCATGCATATGCTGGATCTCAGCTCAATCTTGTTACTTAAATAGTAAGAACTGAAAAATCCAATACAAGTTTGCATACGGACACAACCATTCTCACACCCAAGGCATAAAATAGTGAGTCACACAAGGCATAAATTGTCAGCCACTCACAATCACATAAGTCAATAAATTGTGAAATTGAATGTGTGATTGGTTGTATTTCTAAAATTACTCAATTCTATATTGGTGTATTACAATATAAGCTTTTTTAATTTTATTTTATAATATTTTCTTGAACCCAAACCTCCGGCTAAATTACTGTATGTTGGATTTGTTAAGGTGTACTAGATGTGAACCAAAACATTGTCTACCAGTAGTGTTTGAGCCTTTAAAGTTCTTGTTATTGCCTCTCATTTACTAAATGCGTTTTATGCATGGATAAAGGGGGAAAAAAAGAACAAAACAAACAAGAACTCCCCTTGACTTGTGAATTAAAAATTATAAGACTTCTGTTCTTTTAATTTGAAATTAATAACCCCGAAATGTTGAGAAATACCCAAATGGTTCCTTTTGTCCACTTAAAATAAAATTTACAAATTTTAGTTCAAACAGATTTTTTTAGAACTATATGATGCTGAGATCAATGGCTCAAACTTGGCTCAACCTGTCGTCCACAAAAAGCAGTAGATCACACATGCTTATATCTTATCCTCAGATCTCCACCGAGGAGCTGCGTAACATTGTTTTGAAAAAAAAAAAACTTAATTTACATTGTACTAACAATGTAAGACTCATATCGTAAACTAAACAAATGCGTACCATATAAGACTTATATCGAAAACTAAACAAATGTATACAACAACAGGGTACACCAGAAAAACCCTAATAGCAAAGTCATTCGTAAGATACACTTTACAATAATCTCATCTTGAATGAGGTAAAAACACTGTTTCGCTAAAAAATCAACAGATTGAACTTCGTCCTAAAATTTCATTTGGGTATATGGCAAATCCAAGCAAGCCATTTTTCAACCTTTCAACTCTCATTTTTTCCTTTTTGGGGTGAGGGTTTTTGGTTCTTTATAGTGAGATTCAGGACTTAGATCATTCAACTACACAATGATGAGACCGAAATGTACCATTTGATAGCAATTCAACAATTCGTTTTTCAAGTCTTCTTGCTCCCAGACTAGGCCTCAAAACATTGGAATCTCCCCAAACTGAACACGTGTGATTTCCAGACTCACCTAAGCACCAGCCACCAGGCACCACATTCCCAGGACTGCGCCCCAAAATCTCACGGTCAATGCGATCAAGCACTGGATCATCTGACTTGAATCGTGTGGCAAAGGCTGCTCCGCTCTGAATCATTACCTCAAAATCAGAAGAACTGAGCAGGCGAGGCTCGTCATAAGAGGACTTGTCAAATGTGGCATATAATAAATTGTTGTTTATGACTGTTCTGTTGAACTTATGGGAATTACAAAGAATGGTAGGGAAGTAATTAGAAAGGGATGATGGAGTGTTTGCAAAATACATCAGTAGAGTCCTTGGGAGGTTGTCCGTACCAAGGATGCAGAAGTCAATAAAGTTACGACTTAAAACGGAGAAGGATGAACCTGCATAAACATAATCCAAACTCTGGTGAGTCAGTTAAACAATTTATTCAACTTTTTCTTTGGGAAAAATAAAGTTCTGCTCCTAAAAACTGTCACTAGCATGCGGTGCCTACTGCCATGAGGGAGTGGATTAATAGTGTCAAGGTAGCAACAATTTTACTTTTTTTGGTGGCCTTGGCGGACAAATCACTCCCTAAATGGTTATTCCATCCATTTATAATAAATATCTATGTAAATTTTTCATATTGTTAATGCTTGGTTCCAGTCTAATTTGCTGTTTGGTTGATCAAACTTGCAGAACAAATTGTTTTATCTTTGTTAGTCTGAGTAAATTTTCAGTAAGTTTTTAATAGCACTTGCTTTGGCCTGAACGTTAGCTTGAATATTTTAGGTTAATAAGAAAGAAAAGTAGTTTAAAAATCAATGATAGTGGCTTGCTGAATAAGTAAATGCAACTTCTGTTCTCGCAGTTATCAACCGCAAATCCCAATTAAACATTTTTATGCATATCCAATAACTGAGGGGTTAGTCTTACAAATTGAATATAGCTGTCTGTCTACTAATCATATATGCATATCCTCGGCTGGTCATGAAAGTAAGCACCAAGTAATTAATGCTATAAATAGTAATACCCCAAGTAATTCTCATATTTAGCATCAGTAAATAATGGCTAAGACTCTCTAAATTGTTGCCTTCGTTTTTATCATCATCCTCCTTTCATAGTGAAAGGGACAAAATACCTTGGAATGTCTTATGTGATTAGACGGGTCGAATATGGTCCGCGGACGTCCGAATAAGCGAGTCCGTCATTTGCACGGGCCTCCAATGGACGGATCTGATGTGAATGGGCCGGATATGGACGGAGTGAAGGAAGGTGGGCTGGTTGTCCATGGGCCTGTTGGGCCCCTCATGGGGGATATTTTGGCCCACTCTCATAAGGGCCCAAATAGAGTCCTTGCGCTAGTAGGACTCCGGAAATCTTATATATTTGGTAAAGATCTTCCGTATAAGGAGAAGATCTATTCATCACGTTTAGGATTCTACAAGGAGAGTCCTATAAGGAAAAGACTTCCGCGCCAAGAAAGGGATGTCAACCTTATGCCACTATAAAAGCCCCAATACCCTCACAAACCAAGGTACGCATAATTAACCCCTCTCTATCGTCAACTCCTTCGTAATAACATTTTTCTGACTTATAAGGTAGACGGAGTGGGATGTGGTCTGGAATTTGGTAGCGGTCCCTAAGTGTATTGAAGTGACCCTCCTTGATGGTTGACGTAAAGGCGTGGACCGTCCACTCTGGGGGCAAGATGAACTCCCTAAGTCCATCAACCCCCACGACGGACCTCACCAGTTGCTCTTCGTCGTCTGATACCTCTTGGACTTCGATCATCTCCAGGCCCTCATGTGTTGAGGACGAGGAAGATGATGACGGACTACTCTTGCTCGGGACGTCGTGGTCTTTGGGACCTGACGGGTATACCCCTTCGTAATCCGCCCCGTCACGAACGACCGACTGGTTACTTGACGCACTAGACATGGCCTACAGGTAATGACAGAACCTAAGACTCTGACGGGGTTGGAAAGAACGACGGGCACATGAAGTATAAATAAGAGCAAAAGAAAAAAAGAGAGGACGGATATAAAATAACTCACCAGAAGCTTGGAGCAAGATGTGGCAGGCGACGGATGCGTGAGTGAACGGATTGTTCTCTGACAGATGTGACGGACTCGCTCCGACAATTTCTTCTAGCAACAAGTGGGGAAATGAGGGGCGGAGGATTGATATTAATAATAGAAGTGCACGGAAGACGAAGCGACGCCTCGTTCCAAAACAACAGCCATTGACAGGATGACACTTGGCACAACACATTAATGCATTAGCTCTTGATCCAGCAGTGTACGGATGAAAATTCACGGACATAGGTGTCCTGGATGCATGGCCGAGTTTTAGATCCGTCACCCCATGGGTCCGTTCATTATTCTTGACGGACCCATCGGGTGAGGGGGCAACTGAAAGGGACAAAATACCTTGGAATGTCTTATGTGATTGGACGGGCCAAATATGGTCCGCGGACGTCCGAATAAGCGAGTCCGTCATTTGCACGGGCCTCCAATGGACGGATCTGATGTGAACGGGCCGGATATGGACGGAGTGAAGGAAGGTGGGCTGGTTGTCCATGGGCCTGTTGGGCCCCTCATGGGGGATATTTTGGCCCACTCTCATAAGGGCCCAAATAGAGTCCTTGCGCTAGTAGGACTCCGGAAATCTTACATATTTGGTAAAGATCTTCCGTATAAGGAGGAGATCTATTCATCACGTTTAGGATTCTACAAGGAGAGTCCTATAAGGAAAAGACTTCCGCACCAAGAAAGGGATGTCAACCTTATGCCACTATAAAAGCCCCAATACCCTCACAAACCAAGGTACGCATAATTAACCCCTCTCTAGCACTCTAGAGTTGAAAGAAGTTCTAACTTGACCTTTGGAGGGTATTTGGCCGGCACCACACCGGTACTCTCTGTTAGGTCCTCCTTTTTTTGTGCAGGTGTCGTTTCAAGGGTACGAGCATTGTGCAACTTACTGTTGATATTTTCGGCATCATCACATAGCTTTACTCGTTTCTCACGTGGTTCCCTCACAGGTCAGCTTCAAAACTTTTCGTTCAGTGTATTTGGCATTTTTTTTTCCAACTTATTCGTTTAAAAGTCATTCTTTTTATCTCATAATATAGCATATAAGCTAACGAAAAATATTAGATGCCAAATTCATATTCTTGTTGAGAATATATAAATAGTAGCGGTTTTTTTTAATTTATTTAAGCACATTGGTTACCGTATGGTTCAATCAATGTTAAAAGGTAGTAATAGCTAGTTCAAAGAATGATTCAATCAATGTTACACCTTAATGGATAGTCGGTGCCTCAGTGGTCATTGGTTTAAAAAATATTTTAGAAACTTTTTATAAGAAAAGAAAAAAACAACTGATTTTTTTGACAACTCTTGTATATTTTTCATGAAAGTAGTATCAAAACTTTTTTAAATTGGTCTATTAACAAATGTCCTAAGGGCACTTATTAACTAAACCCTTAAAGAAATGGTGCTTACACCATTTCTTGAGATATACCATTATAGCTTAATTGTGTTTATCTTTATTAATTAAAATGCTGTCTTACGTTCAACTCTTTGATTCTTTAAGGGGGGAAAAAGGTTCAACTCTTTAATAGTAATTCTAAATTCAATAATATATTATTTAAAAACCTTAGCCAATCAGTCCAAAACTAATTAATCGGATTACGCAGGTCATGAGCTTGTTTAGGATCTAATAACTATAGTCTATATGTAGTTAGATCCCTATAAATGTAGTATTATAGGAAAATTTTCAATTAGTAGAATTCCTTATTTCCAAATTTCTTTAGATTTGGTGCACATTCTGACTTTCTTTCAATGATTCTTTATGTGATAGCACATTAGCACTAATGGAAGGCCAAGCCGAACTCTGTGAGCGCCCGAGCAGTAAACTTTGTCACCCCAACTTCAAATCAGAAAAATGTGACAAGTTTTGCAAGGAGGAGAAGAATGCAAGTAGTGGACGATGTTCTTATGTTACTGACTTTGACTTTGCTTATGCATGCATATGCTGGATCTCAGCTCAATCTTGTTACTTAAATAGTAAGAACTGAAAAATCCAATACAAGTTTGCATACGGACACAACCATTCTCACACCAAAGGCATAAAATAGTGAGTCACACAAGGCATAAATTGTCAGCCACTCACAATCACACAAGTCAATAAATTGTGAAATTGAATGTGTGATTGGTTGTATTTCTAAAATTACTCAATTCTATACTGGTGTATTACAATATAAGCTTTTTTTAATTTTATTTTATAATATTTTCTTGAACCCAAACCTCCGGCTAAATTACTGTATGTTGGATTTGTTAAGGTGTACTAGATGTGAACCAAAAACATTGTCTACCAGAAGTGTTTGAGCCTTTAAAGTTCTTGTTATTGCCTCTCATTTACTAAATGCGTTTTATGCAAGGATAAAAGGGGAAAAAAAAAACAAAACAAAACAAGAACACCCCTTGACTTGTGAATTAAAAATTATAAGACTTCCTGTTCTTTTAATTTGAAATTAATAACCCCGAAATGTTGAGAAATACCCAAATGGTTCCTTTTGTCCACTTAAAATAAAATTTACAAATTTTAGTTCAAACAGATTTTTTTAGAACTATATGATGCTGAGATCAATGGCTCAAACTTGGCTCAACCTGTCGTCCACAAAAAGCAGTAGATCACACATGCTTATATCTTATCCTCAGATCTCCACCGAGGAGCTGCGTAACATTGTTTTGAAAAAAAAAAAAACTTAATTTACATTGTACTAACAATGTAAGACTCATATCGTAAACTAAACAAATGCGTACCATATAAGACTTATATCGAAAACTAAACAAATGTATACAACAACAGGGTACACCAGAAAAACCCTAATAGCAAAGTCATTCGTAAGATACACTTTACAATAATCTCATCTTGAATGAGGTAAAAACACTGTTTCGCTAAAAAATCAACAGATTGAACTTCGTCCTAAAATTTCATTTGGGTATATGGCAAATCCAAGCAAGCCATTTTTCAACCTTTCAACTCTCATTTCCCCTTGACTTGTGAATTAAAAATTATAAGACTTCCTGTTCTTTTAATTTGAAATTAATAACCCCGAAATGTTGAGAAATACCCAAATGGTTCCTTTTGTCCACTTAAAATAAAATTTACAAATTTTAGTTCAAACAGATTTTTTTAGAACTATATGATGCTGAGATCAATGGCTCAAACTTGGCTCAACCTGTCGTCCACAAAAAGCAGTAGATCACACATGCTTATATCTTATCCTCAGATCTCCACCGAGGAGCTGCGTAACATTGTTTTGAAAAAAAAAAAAACTTAATTTACATTGTACTAACAATGTAAGACTCATATCGTAAACTAAACAAATGCGTACCATATAAGACTTATATCGAAAACTAAACAAATGTATACAACAACAGGGTACACCAGAAAAACCCTAATAGCAAAGTCATTCGTAAGATACACTTTACAATAATCTCATCTTGAATGAGGTAAAAACACTGTTTCGCTAAAAAATCAACAGATTGAACTTCGTCCTAAAATTTCATTTGGGTATATGGCAAATCCAAGCAAGCCATTTTTCAACCTTTCAACTCTCATTTTTTCCTTTTTGGGGTGAGGGTTTTTGGTTCTTTATAGTGAGATTCAGGACTTAGATCATTCAACTACACAATGATGAGACCGAAATGTACCATTTGATAGCAATTCAACAATTCGTTTTTCAAGTCTTCTTGCTCCCAGACTAGGCCTCAAAACATTGGAATCTCCCCAAACTGAACACGTGTGATTTCCAGACTCACCTAAGCACCAGCCACCAGGCACCACATTCCCAGGACTGCGCCCCAAAATCTCACGGTCAATGCGATCAAGCACTGGATCATCTGACTTGAATCGTGTGGCAAAGGCTGCTCCGCTCTGAATCATTACCTCAAAATCAGAAGAACTGAGCAGGCGAGGCTCGTCATAAGAGGACTTGTCAAATGTGGCATATAATAAATTGTTGTTTATGACTGTTCTGTTGAACTTATGGGAATTACAAAGAATGGTAGGGAAGTAATTAGAAAGGGATGATGGAGTGTTTGCAAAATACATCAGTAGAGTCCTTGGGAGGTTGTCCGTACCAAGGATGCAGAAGTCAATAAAGTTACGACTTAAAACGGAGAAGGATGAACCTGCATAAACATAATCCAAACTCTGGTGAGTCAGTTAAACAATTTATTCAACTTTTTCTTTGGGAAAAAATAAAGTTCTGCTCCTAAAAACTGTCACTAGCATGCGGTGCCTACTGCCATGAGGGAGTGGATTAATAGTGTCAAGGTAGCAACAATTTTACTTTTTTTTGGTGGTAAAATACTATTTTGATTTCTAAACTTTACCAAAAGTTTGTTCTGCATCCCTAAACTTTAAAAAGTTTTTTTTTTCATCCCTAAACTATTAAAAATTTTCTTTTTTCCTCCCTATTTTTTGCCTCTAAACTATTAAAAAAACTCTTTACTTATAGGGATGGAAAACACATTTTTAGAAAAATTTAGGAACCAAAATAGTATATTACCCTTTTTTTCTTTTATCCAATGGATCCCTGGTATTAACACAAGACTGCAGCAATTGCATGTGTTTGGATTAGCTTTTTCTTTTAGCTTATTTACTTATCTACACCATTGTAGAAACTTTTTTTTTTATATATAAAACTTTCCTTTTACCCACTTTCAACAAATCAAAAAAAGCTAATCCAAAAACACTTATATCAAGTGTCAGCTTATAGGCAAAGGTCATTAGAATCTGACTTACATACCCAAGTGTGAGACTGGAAAATTCCAAATGAAATGAAAAAGAATTCATATAGACAGAATTATTATTTGAATGGTGCAATACAACACAATTACATTTAACTAGCAATTTAGATAACATATGATCACAGTGCAGTTGCACCATAAACATCCAAACAACAGTCTTAACGGTCTGGGCAATAACATGTTATTCACTCGCAGAACTTCAAATGGTATCAATATGACTCACAATTGCAAATCATAGTTACAAATTAATGACATAAAAGTAAAGAATGGTCTTGATATTGCTAGAGCTATTTGGTTACTTCCGTTGTCATTTTTGGCATTGCAGATCAGAAATCTCTACACTATTGGAAGCAAATAAAGTTAACGAACAGCCCTGGCAATAATCATTTCCATAATGAGGACTTTTAGTCATTCTAGTTGCCTAGAAGCTCCATGGTTGGAGGCATGTCTAAATGGATATTTCACATACACAGCCATGTTGCTCATAAGCAAAACTCCTCAATACAATACAAATCCAATATATATTGATTCTGAAATACTAGATAGTGAAATCCTCAGCTAACCGTTTTAAACTGGATGTTTTGTGTGGGATTAATTAAGGTACAGTTTGAGACCTCCAGTATGCATCCCAATGGCATCATGTAACCATGATATTCATCAATCCCAACTCTGGCAAAAGCATATTCAACTCTAACACTTCAAATCATAATAAATTTTAAAAGAATTCACCTAGATGTTCATATTTAAATTTTTTTTCTTTTTCAAATCACTATGGATTCAACATATTTATTTGACTTCGAAATAGATGGTTTGAATTTCTGTAAGTTAGTATTCTATCAAAGTTCTCTACACCTCTTGGCTCTGTGTGTGCGCACAACAAGGATGTAAAATTTACAAAGAAACATGAACTCTGAAAAAAAGACCCATTAATATCCCCAATGCTCTTAAGCCAATCATAAGGAGATCTAATAAAAAAGGACTTCTGCTGAAGCAAAAGGGATTCCATCCCTTCAAAAGACCTAGAATTACATTTCCTTCCAACTGCACCACATAAGACAAAGAGGGATAGCATTCCAAATGTCCGCACTTTGATAGCCCTCAAAACCATCCTTCCAACAGGTTACGATGTCTGTCATCAAGGCATGCCCCACAAAAATCCAAATAACAAGTAAAACATAGAACAAAGATCCTATGCAAGATCACAATGAAGGAGAAGATAGTTGTCTTCCCCCTTTTTTTTTGCATGTACGACATGAATCAACAATGATAATCTTTTGCTTTCAAAAGTTGTCCATAGTGAGGATTTTACCATGAGAAAATTAAACAACCTTTCTAGGCACTTTCGTATTCAAATTTCTCTCAAAGGAAAATCCCCCTATTATCTCCATGTAAAGCCCTACAGAAACTATCTCAAAATAAATAAATAAAAGAAAGTAAAGCCCCATAGAAAGATTTTGCATCAAATCTGTGTTTCTTAGATAATACCCAATACATCTTATCCATGCCACTCCCTAAAATATGAGCTGAATAAAGAGTTTCAAAGAACCTTTCACTAGTTTCAAGATCCCAATCATTAAAGGAGCAAAGGTAGGGCAACAATAGACTGTATTGTTGAGCCCATGCATACATTGAGCAATAGTGGTTTGTTTATCAATCACCAAATCATGCAGGACAGGGAAGACACATTTTTAAGAGGCAGATTGCCATGCCACACAACATGCCAAAGCTGAATAGAACTACCATCCCTGACAATGAATTTCACATAATTATAAAATTTACTCCATTCTTTTCTAATATAATTTCATACACTCACCCCATAAGCACCCTTATACTTAGCTAAGCACCATTGGCCCAACTCTTCTCCATATGTAGCCCCACAACCGTTTTGCAAAAAGAATCCCTCCATGTGGCAAAATGCCAAAAATATTTCCCAAAAGGTGCTTGGTTAAAGATTCCAAGCCTTTGAACACCCAATCTACCACCTAATGATCTGGGAGCAAACTGTGTTCCAATTCACTGAGTGGAATTTCTTTTCTTCTCCTAAAATACAAAAAGGTCATACTCATTACATAAGGCTCACACTTCTGCGGGTTTAGAATAGGTGGTCAGTAGGCAACTTCTCTTATCCTAAACCTACACAAAAACACACCCAAAATTGAAAAAAAAAAAATTTAAAAAAAAAAAAAATTGCAACTTTTCAAGCCTATTAGCCACTCCCATGTGCATGGGGAGATGAGATGTACATGAAGTAGGTAGAGACACTTCAGAGAGAGCTTTCAATCAAAGTGACTCTACCACCCTTTGACAGATAATTTCTTCCAACCAACTAATCTTCTCTCCATCCATTCCACAATAACATCCCAAGTTGAACTTGCCTTAAAAGGAGATCCAAAGGGCAAACCTATATAAGGATAGGAAGAGCTCCCACATGACAACCTAATAATATAGCTATGTTGTCCACATTAGGAACAAAACCCCACTAGGACAATCTAACTCTCACCAAAATTATTTTTGAGGCCAAGCCTGCCTCCAAATAAAGCAATACATAATGGATGTGGAGAAGCTCATCTATACTCTAGATTTGATCCACAAAATATGAGAGTGTCATCTGCGAATAATAAATAGGAAATTAGCAAACTCCATTGGAACCAATAATAAAATTAGAGACAAAGCCACCTTCCACCACTCTGTTGATCATACAACTGAGAGCCTCCATCACAGAAATAAAAAGAAGAGGGAAAAGAGGATCCCCTTGCCAGAGACCCTATGAACTACCAAAGAAACCTAAGGGACTTCCATTTAAGGATAGAGAATATAACTGCAGAGTGCAAAATTCAATCCACTTCCGTTTCATCCAAAAAACCCAATGCTCCATCAAATGAGTAACGCAGCTCTGATTTATGATCATACACCCACGACCAACTTCAATAAGCAAGAACTTTACCAATACTCTTGTAAGCACTACCAATCAAAATGATAGGCTTGTAATCCTTAATATTAGATGCACCTAGTTTCTTTGGGATTGAAGTGCTAAAGGAAGCATTCATGCTCTTATTAACAAAACTGTCATTATAGAAAGAATACATTACTCTCATAAAATCATCTTTTGCCACACCCAGCAACAATGAAGGAAGCTCATGGTAAAGCCATCCAGACCTGAATATATATATATATATATATATATTTTTTTTTTTTTATCACCATTCATCTCTTTAATGGATCCATATACTTCACACTTTTTAAAAGATCTTTCTAACCAACACTACGATCAACATTAAGAGTAAGAAGTTCAAGCACTCAACCCCCAATCGTATGTATACTGATTCATCAATTTTTTTTAGTGAAACTACATGATGCCTTCCTTCACCTCTTGATCCTCCAAAAATCAACCCCATTGATGTTGACATTGCCAATGAAATTAGACAGCAGTTTAGAATTTACAAGCCCATGTAGAATCTCATATGGTTTTTTGATAGGTAGAATCCAATATTGTTATCTCCTTCAGTCAACCATAAAGCTCTACAATTGGACTATTCAAAAAACTCGGCTCCTCAAATTGACCAACTAAAATTCGTTGCAATTTTCGGTTTTGACCAGTTTTTTTCCCAACACAGTTGATTTCAATTTTGATTTTTAATATTTTCCAGTTTCGACGATCCAATCAAAGTTGTCGCTCAGACCTCTCTATGCCATCGCTCAACCCCTCCCCCCACTGCCGTCAGCCAACCTCAGCCCCCTACCCACAAAAAATATTTCACTCTCTAGGTCCAATTCTTCGAAAGCACTCTCTCTCTCTCTCTCTCTCTCTCTCTCTCTCTCTCAAGCTCTTCAGAATCAGCCCCACTGATGAAGGTCCACAGGTTTTATTGTCAGTTGGTCCACGCAGGGACATACCTAGCTCGATGGTTGAAGATCTTTCTAGGATAACTATAGAAATTGATCTAGATATTATTTTTGCGTTCAGCCGTATTTATCATTCAATAGTTTTTGAATACTCCACAGTAATTCAATGTCGTATATGTAACTCAAACAAAGTATCAGCATTAGACAATCAGCAAAGTGCACAACATAACACACTTCCTAAACAATCATTAAAACTGAATAAACCGGAAAGCAGTCAAACACCTATGGAGCATAAATATTAAATGCCAAACCTGTAAACAACCGGAAGGCATTAGGCAACTCCCTCTTCTGTGTAGCATAAAACATCCCAGTTTTCTCCATAAGATAAAGCCCCGGATCAACAATTATCGGCCTCAACTTCCTAGACCTATAGACCACCAAAAACAAAAATACAATTCATAGGTGTTTGAATCTACAATTTGGGCAGTTGAATTTGAAATAACACAAATCCGAGAAGTAACTAAAACCCGTACTCTTTCCAGCCGATGTAACTTGAATGATTCACAAAGTTGAGACTTTTGGGTAGAAATGACAAAATGTGAAGAAGATCTGCAAGCCCAAAGAAAACCCACATAAGAAAATGAACCAAAAATACTAAGAAAATCGAAAAAAGCTTAACCACACAGTACCACAAACAACCCACATAAGAAAATGAATCAACAACACACAGAAAATTGAACAAAGTACAACCCCACGCAGTATCATATAAAAAACCCACATAACAAAATGAATCAACAACACACAGAAAATAGAAAAAAGTGTAACCAGACAGTACCACAAAAAAAAAAACCCACATAACAAAATGAATCAACCACACACAGTACCATCTTGGGCGACAAGTGGGTAATCAGCGGCATTGAGAGTAACAAACCAATCCCAATTCTGCGAAAGCCGGAGCAGTATAGAGGCGCCACGGAGCGTGAAGGAGATACCAGAAGAGCCCTTTGGGTAAGCGAAATCGGCCTTGCCGACGACATTGACGTTCTGGGCAGCTTTGAAAATGGGGGTAGATTGGACTGAAAGAGCGAGACCATCACGCTCAGATTGTGGAGCAGTGCGGTCAAGGTGTAGGAGGTACTGGTTTTTGGGGTGGTAGGTGGCTAAGAGAAGACGGAGGATCCGACCCGAGTCGCCGGCGGATCCGGATATGAGGTAGGCGATGGAGGGAGGAGAAGGGTCGGAGGAGGTTTGGCTGGTCGGGAAGAGATATGGATCAGGTCGGATTTGGGAGGCGGAGGCGGAGGTGGAAGAGGAAGAGAGGAAGAAGAGGAGAGAGAAGAGAGAAGTGGCTAAGATGATGTAGAGTGTGGTTTTGTGATCTTTGGGATTGGGAATTGGAATGGTGGTGAAGAAGGGGTGTTGTGTTGGTGGTGAAGGTGAGGGTGATATACCAGAAGAGCCCTTTGGGTAAGCGAAATCGGCCTTGCCGACGACATTGACGTTCTGGGCAGCTTTGAAAATGGGGGTAGATTGGACTGAAAGAGCGAGACCATCACGCTCAGATTGTGGAGCAGTGCGGTCAAGGTGTAGGAGGTACTGGTTTTTGGGGTGGTAGGTGGCTAAGAGAAGACGGAGGATCCGACCCGAGTCGCCGGCGGATCCGGATATGAGGTAGGCGATGGAGGGAGGAGAAGGGTCGGAGGAGGTTTGGCTGGTCGGGAAGAGATATGGATCGGGTCGGATTTGGGAGGCGGAGGCGGAGGTGGAGGTGGAGGTGGAAGAGGAAGAGAGGAAGAAGAGGAGAGAGAAGAGAGAAGTGGCTAAGATGATGTAGAGTGTGGTTTTGTGATCTTTGGGATTGGGAATTGGAATGGTGGTGAAGAAGGGGTGTTGTGTTGGTGGTGAAGGTGAGGGTGAGGGTGATGGTGATGGTGATGGTGAAGGTGATGATTGGTTTTGCATTGTTTCTCTGTTTTTCTTTTTTTGAATTTCTGGATTGGGTTATGGGGAATTTGCCGTTAGATCATAGATGCGTTTGCCAGTTCTATTTTTGAGAAGAAGATGAAATAAATTCCTTTGCCAGTTTGATTGTGTGTAGTGGAGCTCACTCTCATTTTGATTTTAAAAGTTTTTTGTTTTCTTTTCCTATTACTGTATTTGATTCTCCTCACCAACAACAAATTGTGTTGCTTTTGTTTTTTCTTCTCAACATTTTCTTTTTCGGGTACAAATCCGATAAAGTAGTAAAAGCCTACAAGGTAAGATACCAAAACTCATCATTGGACCAAATGCAGACGAGATGGAAAACTTCCGGTTATTTAAAAAAGAGAAGTCTTGTCGGCAAAATTTTCAAAGCACTTACAAGTCATAAATGGCAATTTTTTATTAGTTCTAATTTAAATTTATTATTAAAATTATTTTTTTACTTATTAATAATAATTAATAATAATATTTCATTTAAGATTTGTTGTGAAAATATTATGAATAAAAAATGACTAGATTATTGGTTGTTACTAGTGCTAGTTGGGTTAGAAGGTTAATATGTAGGTGTTTATTAAGTTAAAAGATTACAGAACCTCTCAAATTTCACAAGAGTAACTTACAAGATTTTCAAGAACTTCTGAAACATATTTAGGGTTTTCCTTTTATATTTAGTAGTGTTGGACTCAAACCCTAAACGTTTTCGCAGGCTTTGGGTTTGATTTAAATTCTGTAGAATTTGATTTTCGATTGGTCGAGTCTGTCTCTCGATCGGTCAAACCTTGCAGATTCTGAATTTTTCTTTCTGCAGCTTAACTGTTCTTGAATTTTGACTTGAACCAGCAAGAGAAATGTCTAACACCGTTCTAAGATTTAAAAATCTTAAACTAGGCATGTTTCAGTTCTCGATTTACCAACTTACATAAATTTAGAAGTCAAACATTTATTCTTAAATATTTAGAACCTAATAGAGTGGGATAGAGATGCTGGCATCACTTACGCTCCAAGTGAGCGGGGTTCTCGCTAGACCTTTTCCATGAGCCTTACACTGGTTATGATCACGTGTTGTCAAGCTCATGGTTCTGACAATTTCACGTGTTGCCAACGATTGAAGCCCCAATCATCATGTCATGGCTAGCAAGAACGAATTATTTTGTACATTAGAAATCATGGTTATGGACTAGAATCCATTAGATTTTCACGGTTAACGGTGTATATTTTAACTCGTGTTAAAAGCTTAGAAATTTTCCATTTTTTTCTCAAGAAAATATCATTTGATTGAATAGTTAACCCAACTACAATAGCAATTCCCCCGCTTGTGTTGTATCAAATTCAAATAAAAAGAAGAAATTATTGTTCTATCATAATAATCACTATGTAGCATCTACATCAGGAATCTTGAAATTTTGATCAAGTCATATGAAAGAATGATTTTCATTTGTCGAAAAACAATTTTGAAATGATCATTAATGCATGGAACTAAAATTAGTTGATTTTGATTAGTCTAAGAGGAATAATGAAAGTTGTTGGGAACGTTTTTGCAACAAGGGTCAAAATGCTAGAACGAGCCCAAAATTCCAATATTTGACTAATAAATGCTAATGATGCATTACAAGAATGAAATCAAAGTGCAAAACAACAAAGAGATGGAAAATATACATATTACATTAAGCTTGGAACCATTTTGCACATATAGCAATAAGAGGAATTTGAGATGGGTGGTGAGGGAGAGAGAAAAGACTCCTTTGTACCCCTATTTTCACCCTTAGGCTTAGAATCATGTAACTCCTTGATGACATAATGGACTTTAGATATGAAGTTATGGTTTCAAAAGCAAAACGTGAATAGATTTGTTTGATATGAATGAGGAGCTTTTATATTGAGCCTTGGGTGTGTTAAATGACTGGTTTTTGGTTAAAGGCTGAAACTTTGGACCACCAAGATGTTGAATAAGGGCAATTTTTCAGTTGACGAGTAGGGACATAACTTGCTTTAAGCACAATTGGGGAAATTATTTGACTAATTCTGGTTAGGTGTTCTTCCCCAATCATTTTAGCTCATTGTGAAGCTATTCTTAGTGGTGTCAAATCACCAAGGTCAGCCTAAGGGTGTCAACCAAGCTCTAGGGGCTAAAATGGGTTGGTCATAATGGGTGAAAAATTCAGGTACTAGACTCTTTCCATGAGCCTTAAGCATTGCCAACGTCCCCAGCCCACTCAACAGTACACATAACCTGAGCTCAAGCAAAAGACCTAAAAAAGAGTATATCCATACATTCCAAACTACACTCCCCTAAGATTCCCCTTATATTACATGAACTTGGGACATGCTTTAAAGAATAAAATAAATTATAATGATTAAATTGGGCCAATAAAGAAGTCAGGTTTGACAAAATTAGGCTTATAGAAAATTTTCCATGAAAACAACCATCAACAAAAGTCAATTCAAAATTTAAAAAATTAATTCTCATTATTCCAATTGAAAAATTAATAAGTTGGACCTGCAGGAACTTGATACTTAGGCAGTCATTGTCTAGGCTATATGGAATGCCTGAAACAAATTATACTTTGACAAAGTTCAAGTACACCCGAAGGCCATCTTGGATGGAGCTTCTATGTTATTGGCAGACTACCAACAACCCACAGATTATCATTTTTTGTCCTATGTTTGTCCTGCTTTTCATAGGGTTTTTTTTCTTCAAAATAACACCTATTTTAAAACAATTTCGTTAGTTAGCAAGGTTTCCAAACTCTTTAGGAAACTAGCATCTCAAGTCTATTAGACTCGAGTTCACTATAATAACTCGAGTCTCCAACACTCGAGTTTGGATTAAAATCCACATGGAACTCAAGTTCCAGTTCTTACAAAAACTATCTTCCCATTCTTCCTTCTTTTTTCTTTCTCCAAGCCAAATCAAGGATTCAAAAAACACCTAAACCCAAAGGCTCGGCCATGGAAGTTCAAAGAGCAAAGTTTGAGATCAAACCACCGCCAATGGTGGCGATGATTGTCAAAGGAAGAGCCAAGAAGGCTCAGCCATGGAAGTTCAGACAGCAGACAGAATGGAAGTTCAGTTCGAGCTGATTTCCCTCACCTAAAGCCTTTGCCACTATTGCCTGGAGCCTTCGCTGCAGTCTAAACCAAAGGATTTGGATTAGGGAGATACACGTTCGTAGGGGTTGCAAATCTGGGTTTGTTGTTGCTTTGTTGTTTCTGGGTTGGTTGTTACTTCGTTGTTTTTCTTGCATCACTGTTTTTGTTTTTCTAGGTTGCTAGTTTGTTTCGTTCTTTAGTTTTCTGGTTGCTTCTTGCTTCATTCTTTAGGGAAATCTAGGTTGTTAGGGAACTCATGTCTTTAAGACTCAAATTCCATGTGAAACTTGAGTTTGAGAGACTCGAGTTGCTATAGTGAACTCAAGTCTAAAAAACTCGAAATGCTAATTTCCTAAATAGTTTGGAAACCTTGCTAACTAAAAAAATTGTTTGAAAATGGGTGTTATTTTGAAAAAAAAAAAATCCCTTTTCATAAACTTTGTTTTTATTTTTTGTTTTATTTATTTATTTATTTTAGGAATAAGCTTTGTTGTCATTGAGTTACGTGTTGGTCTTCTTGACTGGACTTTGGACGTGCCTAAGTTCAAACTCAAGACTTCGTGTTATATAATTTTTCAATTCTTTTATATAAGATTCTATCTTTTCTTTTTAAAAAAATTTCTTATAAGATAAATATGGAATTTCTAATTATTAAATTTATTTATCTTTAAAAGATAAATAATTATAAAGATTCAATCGAGATTTTAATCATTCTCATCAAAACAATAGCCCCCTTTAAAAAAACAAAACATGAATCTATCTTTTAAAAAACCAAAATTTAAGTAACTCAACTAGCAACTTCTAGTATTTCCAATAGACATCTGGGATTTAAATTCCCCTACCCCCAACTATCGATATATCCAAAAAAAAAATGAAAGAAAAAAGAGAACTAAATTAATGGCAAAATTTGAAAATCTAATTCAATTTGTCCACAAATTGAGGAATAAACACTTATTTATTTTTAGAGTTAGGCTCTTTAGTTTAGCACTAGTTAAAATTTCCATTTTAGCATTACATTCAACTAGACAACTAGTTGCTCTTCCAAACTTCTAATTTTGTCCACTTAAAAGTAATATTTATTTTTAAATGTTTCATTCAATCTTTTGGTTTCATCCAATAAAACAATTAATTCCTCATTTTCAAGTTTAACCATTTTTAATTCTTCAAGAGATTTTTTTAGTAATTTTTATAGATTTGGATAATTTTCAAAGATTTTATTAGTAATTTTTTTAGTAATTTTCACATATACTCATAAAATCAATAGCACCATCGTTAAGAACATCAATACATTTAATTTTACCTATGACAAGGATCACACTCAGAAAATTATATCCAATCAAAGTGTACTTGCTTTGGTATTGATTGTTAGAACTTTTAGACCCTGATTATATTAATTAACTAATTTTAAGCCAAGTTATTTGCTGATGCCCATTTTTGACAAAGGCCCAACAGCGGAAGAAGCCCAACAATATAGAAAAGGTGGGAAAGGAAAATAGTAAAGGAATAAGGAAGTAAGCCCAGCAAGCTGAAATGGCAGGACTAATGGCCAGCAGGCCTGTAAGAATAAAAAGAGGTAAAGAGGGAGTAAACAGGCCGAGGAAGCCCAATGAATGAAGTAGTAAGCTCGTGGAAATAATAGGAGGTAAAGAGGAAGTAAACAGGCTTGGGAAGCCCGAAAAATGAATTAGTAAACTCATTGGGTTGGCTTAAAGGCCAATAAACCCAAGAAGTAATAAGAGGTAAGGATGTAGTAATTAGGCCAAGGAAGCCCAAGGGATTTACCAAAAAGCCCATGGGAGAAAAGGGGTAAAGAAGAAGTAAATGGGCCAAGGAAGCTTGAGGAATGAAATAAAGAAATGGCTTGGCACAATAGGAATGTTGGCCAATAAAGCCCAAAAGAGGTAAAGATGTGGAAAATGGGCCAAGGAAGCCCTAAGCAAAAGAATGATAAAGAAATAGGTTGGCACGACAAAAGCATTAGCCTGTAAGCCCACAGGTAACAAGAAATAAAAAGAAAGGTAATGCCATAACAAGCACGTTGAAGTGGTATGGCAGGATCCTTAACCAAGAGGCCCACAAACACAGGAAAGAAAGGAACATGGGCTTGGTAGGAAGATGGGGGCCTTCACCAAGCAATGTCTAGTCCAAAGAGAGGATGAAAGGCAAGACATGAGCCCAAAAGCCTACGCATCCTTCATGCCAACAGAAATAAATACCAACCAGGACGTACAACAGAATCAAACAAACACAGAGGCAGCAGAAATGGTGTGAAGGCTAGGCAGAAACAAATTCAGACAAAATGGAGCATGAACAAAGGGCCAAGACACAGCCTACTTGTACCCAGCCAATATATGAGAGGTGGGCCACAAGTTAAGGTATTCAAAGGGTATGGTCTAGTGGTAGGGAGAAAGAGGGGGTCTATTTTGGGGTTCCCACTCAAACTTTTTTGAGGAGGGATGTCCTGTTGGGATGACATTTCACCCAAAAGAAGTTGGGACCACTTGATGCATGCCATAAAGGTAGGTAATTGAGAGGCTTGATCCTTATCCAAATGAAAGTAGTGAAAAAACAGAGAGAGGTAATAAACAAGACAAAAAATTTTGTCTAGGAATGAGGAGTGGTGCAACCAACACATTCAAAATAATGGGTAGTGGCTGAGCAGCTAACAGGCCAGTGGATAGTTTTGGGAGGACACCCATAAGGAGCCAAAAGCAGTTAAGGGGTAAAAATGGTAAATCCTACCATGGTAGATAGTATAAAAAGGGATGACTGTGAACAGTAAAAAGGGGGACAAAGGGAGGAAAAACAAAAGAAGAGAGGTAGAACAAGAAAGAAAAAGAGAGAAAGGAAAAAGGAAATACAAAAATCAGAAAAAAGCATGAGTGATAGGAATAGAGGCATGCATTAGTAGACTACCCATTTCTCTCCCTCTCAACAGACCCACTCTTTGAGAGATTAAGGATTGAAGCTTAAACCATTTAGGTCATTTTTCCAAAGTGCATAACTTTTTATCGCAGAAGCCTTCTTTGAGATTACTTGCATTGGGGATCGGTTTCCTTCTTGGATTTACATCTGCTAAGAAGCTAAGTTTACTTTTTTGGCAGACCAATGTTTTTATTTTATTTTATTTATTTTTTTTTTTGTGTGCTTGTTGGGTGAATAGTCTACAATTATTAAATTGTCTACTGTAGTTTTATTTTACTATTGTATTATCCCGCCATAACTTTATCAAGCCATTTTCCCTTATTTAAGTTTTGATGTTATTTGTTTAGTATTTTAGTTATTCTGTCGTATTGTATTCCTGCTATAAGATCTAAAACAGCTATTTTTTGCTGTGGGCATACCGTGCACTCAATACCTTTGCCAAGACACATCCGTATTAGGATGGCTCAACTTGTGCACAAACTGGCCTAAAGTGAGTTTCATTTAGGCCAACCCCAACTCTTTTACCTCAGATCTACGGGCCGCAGTGCAGCAAGAGAGACCCAAGCCTAACAACACAAAAGGCCCACCACATTATTTAATTATTCCAATCATGTTCTAGGCTGTTGTTCTATTTAATCAACATTGATATTGTGTAAAAATAAGTAACAGTGGAAACAAATTACACACAACAAATGATGAAGTGGGAAAAATTGATGGAAAAATTATTTCAAAAGAAAAATCGTTGTGGGGGCTTAGACACAAACCCCAAGGAAATTAGATCCACAAAAAAAATTAAAGTTTCACAAAATATAATAATCTTACTCTAATACCTTCTATAGTACTTACTAACATTACAATAGAATTTTAAATCCATGGACTCTTCTATAACAGACTTTGTTGAATGTGAACCCCGCTCACAACTTCAAGTACCCACTTAAAGATTTTCTCCATAGTCGTGGTATTGGGATGAAGGCTCTATGACTTCAACTTCTTATCTCACCAACGAGATACAACTCAAAGAATATTTCTTTTGAACTCATAGGTACACTTAGGGGTGGCAAAATCAACCCAAACCCATTTGCCCACCCAAACCCATCCACTTAAAATAAACCCAAACCCACCCAATTATTAGTTGGGCTAAACTAATATTTATTGGGTTTTAATTGGGTACCCAATTACCCAACCCCAAAACTACTAAAATTACCAAAATACCCCCCAACCTAAAAAATGACCAAAATAACACATAAACTCAAAAAATGACCAAAATACCCCGAAACCCAAAAAAATACCAAAATACCCCCGAAACTCAAAAAAAGACCAAAATACCCTCGAAACCTAAAAATGACCAAAATACTCCTAAAAACCCAAAAAATGACCAAAATACCCCTAAAACCCAAAAAATGACCAAAATACCCCCAAAAACCTAAAAAAGACCAAAATACCCCTGAAATCCAAAAAATGACCAAAATACCCCCGAAACCTAAAAATGACCAAAATACCCTCGAAACCTAAAAATGACCAAAATACCCCTGAAATCCAAAAATAACCAAAATACCTCCAAAACCTAAAAATAATCAAAATACCCCTGAAACCCAAAAAATGACCAAAATACCCCTAAAACCCAAAAAATGACCAAAATACCCCCCGAACCCTAAAAATGACCAAAATACCCCTAAAACCCAAAAAATTACCAAAATACCGCCGAAACCTAAAAATGACCAAAATAACCCTAAAACCTAAAAAATGACCAAAATACCCTCGAAACCTTAAAATTAGCCAAAATAACCCCGAAGCCTAAAAATTGATCAAAATAACCTAGAAACCTAAAAATGATCAAAATAACCCTGGAACCAAAAAATGACCAAAATAACCCTGAAGTCTAAGAATTGACAAAAATAACCCCGAAACCTAAAAATGACCAAAATACCCCCTAAACCTAAAAAGTGACCAAAATACCATCAAACCTCTAAAGTGACGAAAATACCCCTAAACCTTTGAAATGACCCAAATAAACCCAAAACCGCTAAAATGGCCACAAACAACGTGAAACCTCTAAAATTTCCAAAAATACCCTGAAACGTCTAAAACGACCAAAATACCTCTAAACCTATAAAACAACCAAAATACCCCTCAAAATATCTAAAATGACCAACATACAACTAATCCTATAAGATGAACAAAATACACTCGAAGCCTCTAAAATTACCAAAATAGGGGTTTGGGGTATCTTAGTCATTTTTTAGGTTTATGAGTATTTTGGTCATTTTTTATGTTTAGGGAGTATTTTGGTCATTTTTTTAGTTTTATAGGGGATTTTGATAATTTTTTAGGTTTAGGGTGTATTTTTATCGACTTACAAATTTAAGGGGCCTTTTTGTCATTTTATAGGTTTCGGGGAATTTTGGTCATTTTTTAGGTTTCAAGGATATTTTAGTTATTTTAAGGTTTAGGGGTTATTTTGGTTGTATTTAGGTTTCAGGGGTATTTTGGTCATTTTTTAGGTTTCAGGGGGTATTTCAATTAATTTTTAGGTTTCGAAGGTACATCGATTATTTTTTAGGTTTAGGGGGTATTTTGGTCATTTTTAGATTTAGGGGCTATTTTGGTCCTTTTTAGGTTTCTAGGTTATTTTGGTCAATTTTTAGACTTCGTGGTTATTTTGGCCATTTTTGAAGTTTCGGGAGTATTTTGGTCATTTTTAGTTTTCAAGGTTATTTTGGTCAATTTTTAGGTTTCGAGGTTATTTTGGCCATTTTTTAGGTTTCAGAGGTATTTTAGTAATTTTTTAGGTTTTGTAGGTATTTTGGACATTTTTTAGGTTTAGGGGGTATTTTGGTCATTTTTAGGTTTAGGGGCTATTTTGGTCATTTTTAGGTTTCTAGGTTATTTTTGTCAATTTTTAGACTTCGTGGTTATTTTGGCCGTTTTTGAAGTTTGGGAGTATTTTGGTCATTTTTAGTTTTCAGGGTTATTTTGGTCAATTTTTAGGCTTTGAGGTTAGTTTGGCCATTTTTTAGGTTTCAGAGGTATTTTAGTAATTTTTTAGGTTTTGCAGGTATTTTGGACATTTTTTAAAATTTGACTTGATGCGATTTTTATTAAGTTAGCTGTACAATGATTTTTTTATTATTATTAAGAATGACTATTACAAGATTGGAGAGGCAAATCCTTAAAATTTTCAAAGATGAGATCTTAGTCTTTATCTAGTGTACTTGTGAGTTCAAAATCTTAGCCTCCATCCAGTGTACCTAGGGGTGGCAAATGGCGCGGTTTGGGTGGTTTGGGGTGGGCATAATTGGTTGAGGTATATAAAACTCATTTACTCATTTAAAACCCATTTAACTAATTCCTTATAACCCAAATCCAACCCAACCAATTATTATGGGTAAACCCCAACCCACCCAATTACCCAATTATCAAAATTACCAAAATGCCACTAAAGTGAAAATGACCAAAGTACTCTAAAATCTTCAAAAATGACCAAAATGCCCCAAAACCTGAAAATTACCAAAATACCCCCAAAACCCAAAAAAAAGACCAAAATACCTCCAAAATCCAGAAAATGACCAAAATACCCCAAAAATCCAAAAAATGACCCAAAATAACCCTGAAAGCCAAAAATTACCAAAATACCCCCTAGAACCTAAAAAATGACCAAAATATCCCAAAACCTTAAAATTACCAAAATACCCTCCAAAACCTAAAAAATGACCAAAATACCCCTGAAACCTAGAAAATGACCAAAATACCCCCAAACCTAAAAAATTATCCAAAATACCCCCGAGAACCTAAAAAATGACCAAAATACCCCTAGAACCCAAAAATGACCAAAATACTCCTGAAACCTAAAAATTACCAAAATACCCCCAAAACCCATAAAATTACCAAAATATCCCCAAAACCAAAAAATGACGAAAATACCCTCGAAACTTAAAATACCAAAATATCCCTGAAACCCAAAAAATGACCAAAAACCCCTGAAACCTAAAAATGATCAAAATACCCCCCAAAACCCATAAAATGACCAAAATACCCCTGAAACCCAAAAAATGACCAAAATACTCCCAAAACCTAAAAATATCCAAAATACCCCATAAACCCAAAAAAAATGTCCAAAATACCTCCAAAACCTTAAAAAAATTACTAAAATACCTCTGGAACCTAAAAAATGGCCAAAAATAACCTCGAAACCTAAAAATTGACCAAAATAACCCTGAAAACTAAAATGACCAAAATACTCCCGAAACTTCAAAAATAGCCAAATAACCACGAAGTCTAAAAATTGACCAAAATAACCTAGAAACCTAAAAATGACCAAAATACCCCCAAAACCTAAAAATGACCCAAAATACCCCATAAACCCAAAAAAGTCCAAAATACCTCCAAAACATAAAATTCAACTTATAAAATACCCTCTGGGAACCTAAAAAATGACCAAAATAATCCCGAAGCCTAAAAATTGACCAAAATAATCCTGAAAACTAAAAATGACCAAAATACTCCCGAAACTTCAAAAATGGCCAAAATAACCACGAAGTCTAAAAATTGACAAAATAACCTAGAACCTAAAAATGACCAAAATAGCCCCTAAGCCTAAAAATGACCAAAATAGCCCCAAAACCCAAAAAATGTCCAAAATACCTCCAAAACCTAAAAAATTACTAAAATACCTCTGAAACCTAAAAAATGGCCAAANACAGGGAGCACCGGTGTGGTGCCGGCCAAATACCCTCCGAAGGTCAAGTTAGAACTTCTTTCAACTCTAGAGTGCTAGAGAGGGATTAAGTATGCGTACCTCGGCCTATGAGGGTGTTGGGGTTTTTATAGTAGTAAAGGGTGGACCTTTCTTCCTTGGAGTAGAAGTCTTTTCCTTATAGGAATCCTTATGCGCGTAGATTGCGGAATCTTTTCCTTATAGGACTCTGATACTGGGCGTGGAATACAAGCAATTTCCCTAAAACCCATGCGTGATGACCAAGTTATGGTCTTCATGGAACCGTCAGCCTTTAAACCGTCAGCCTGCACTTCTCTTCAGCTAAGTTAGTGTCAGCTTCACGCTTCGTTCAGTTGCCTAGGGGCTTCAAATTGCCGTCAGTTGGACTTGGGGACTTCAGCCCGTCGGTTTTGTCTTGATCTAGTCAGCATGCATTTCACTATGTTTAGCTTACGTCACAACTTGACCCGTCAGCCAGAACAGAAGCTGACGGGTTAAGCTAATGGTACCTGCCATAATTCTTCCATATCAGAATATGTTATTTTCAATCGATTGAGGAGGTATTGAGAGGTGTCAGGATACTTCGATTCATCAACCAAAGGTATCAAGAAGGTGTTGAGATTCCAAAAACACGCTTTTCCTTAACAAGTATTGGATCTTCGTTTTGGACTAAAATATCCATCATAAAATCAACAAAACTCTACTTTTTTGTCATGAATTCCCAGCACTCAATTTATTTGACCTAACAAGTTGTTTGGATTGTAGGGCACTATAACAATACCATTTGTTGGTGCATGATATATAGGAGATGGATAATGCATCTTCTTGTCGATTGTGCAGCGAATGGGTCTCCTTTTCTATGCTATTTGCATAAGGAATGCTTATTTTTTCCTATCTTCTTTGGCTTAGATTTCAATAAGCAAAATTTCAAAGTTATTATCAATTTTTTTACAAAAGGTTAACAATTTGATGTAACATTAAGTGTGACTAGTGTTAACAATATAATAAATAAATGCTTAAATTAATTTTTTTGTAATTATTGTCATATCAGTTTGTAAGACTTGTATAATAAAATTTATAATATCCCTACGATCAAAAGAACCAATTAGACAAAAATTTGTAGGTGAGGAGCATGAAAATTCGGCCAACCTTTTAGTTGTGCACCTTGCTAAAAGTTATCACTAATAAATAAAATGTTGTAGAGCTTATCAATAAATGAAGACACAATCAAAGAGGATATATTTTACTCAAAGCTATCAACAACATAGCCAAATTATTTAAAGACCAAGTTTTTCTTTAATCTATTTTGTCGGAATCTCCTGCACTCTATTATGTGGTGATTTAAATGAAATATATGTGTATCACAATCAATGGCAGAGTTAGGATTTGACTTTATAAGAGACACAATTTATATATGAGACAAACATTTACGCAAGTGTATGCGAACATATACATATATATAGCATTTGAGATCAATTAGAAATGTAACAATCCATTCATGTGGTTGCTAGCTAAGCAATATTTGAATGCAAGAAAATCCACAATCAAATAATGTGTTCATTATATTTTATCTATCTATTTGGGGTTTATTCTCATGAATAATCTGTTATTTGATTTTTTTTTTTTTTTTTTTTATCCGAAGTCATAATTCTAATGGAAAGGTTTTTAGTTGTTAGGCAGATATCAAGTACAACTTGCATAAATTTCTGTTTTAATTTTCGGTAAAGCTACTAATTATTTTAGCTTAAAATGATTACTTATTTTATATCTAACTAATATATAGATTTTCTTTAAGCCTCATGTTTTCTTGATAGAGCCGTGCTTTTATACAATTTATTTTTTAAATTAAATAAGTCAATGGAAATAATCTCTTCCAAAAGTAAATTGAAAAACCCACCCTATGTGAGGATGGATTTGGTTTAAAACCCACCCTATTTATTAATTATTATTCATATAATAGAGAATGGTTTTAACAAGAAATGCATTTAAAAATTCAGAAAGAAGAGGAAGAAAATCAGTCAATATTAGTCATGTATAGCATAGAGTGAGTTGTAGTAAACTAGTATTAGCATTTAGGTTTTTTGGGTGGGGTTAGAGGGGGCAATTACCCCCACCTCCCAATCTCTATACATAATCACAATCTATTAAGTTATCCAAACAAATGTCAAGAGTTTTATAAGACATCACTTAGTCTCCTTTATAAGGGAACTAAACTCACTAAGGTTCAAATCTCTCTTCTCAACTTTTTGAAACAAACAAACAAACAAACAAAAAAAAAATCTATTATATATATATATATATAAAGGGGGAAGGGGGAAGGGGACGCACAGCTGAAGGGAAGAGACAGAGACAGAAATGGAAGCACAGTAATATATAACTTGAAAGTAGTGTTAGCAAAATAAGGCGGTAGAACCAGCCAAGCAGTATAACAAAATAATTCAAAGTAAATAATTCAAAAGCAATTTAGAACCGTCCAGTATGGCGGTAATCCGTCCATGGTGGCGGTAGCAACAAGTAGTATAATGAACATAATGAACATAGAGATAACTGAAAATACTTCTTTATTGAAAGTAGAGTTAAACACTTACAGTAGTAGTAGTGAATACAAGATCAACAGTTACAAAGCTTGAACTAGTCCTAGTTACAAGGTTTGTAGAAATAAGGTAGTAGGTGAACAAGGTAGTAGTAGGAGAATAAGGTAGAAGAACTCTCACAAAGAAGGCTTCTAGGAAGAAGGCTCTCTCTAGGAAGAATTCTATCTAAAAAACTCCTTCCTTAAACTTAAGGGACAGCCCCCCTTAAATAAGCAAAATTCGGAGTGAACAGTGTCATGAACAGTAAAAAGTAAACAGTAAAAAGTGAACAGTAATCCACCGTGAACAGTAATCCGTGAACAGTAATCCATGAATAGTAATCTGTGAACAGTAATTTTTCTTACTTTTTGACTTGAAGTCTTCAGCAATTTTGGCATTTGATGGAGGTGCTTCTGACTTGGAAGTGACAAAAAGCAAGAAGAATATCATCATGAAGAAGTAGGAGGGAATATTTGCTTAATATCTTTTTGACTAACCAAAGTAGTAGGAACATGAATCATCAATTCTTGTCAGTCGCATGGCCTTGAACAGGAACATGATAAAGCACAGTATGAGCACGTGAATATTGAAACATTTTTAGCCATTGTGCAGGCCAGACAAACAGTGTGAATCAATCAGTTATCTTGTGAAGAATCTTCAACATATTCATGCTCATGGTAGGTAGCATACCGGTTACAAAATCCACAGTATAGAAGTGGCTCAGCAACAGGATTTTTTGTAATGAACATTCTTGGATCAATATGACCAGCTCTCGGACAGCAGAAACATAAGGTTTAATACCAAAAACATGAATTCTTTTTGTATTTCCTATGAAATGGTAGTTTCTCCATAATTCATGGGTAACATCAAGAATTTGATTATTGAAATAATTTCTCCAGCATGTTGCAAGAGCAATAGGATTTTCGAATGAAAGGAAAGAATTTCCTTCATACCATTGCCCTTGATGAGTAAAACCATTAATGAGAACGAGATGTTTTGAAGGTTGGACTTCCATCCAATCATCTTGGTCCCAATTTGGTAAAGTGCTCCAACATCTGATGGAAACAAATATGGATAATGCAGAAACTGTTGCTTCCAAAGGGTGCAAAGGATCAACAGCAACAAAGGCAGCAATAAGAGCAGTGACTGAGCATCCTGTTGCTGTGATTCTTTGCATCATGGGCACCCCATTGTGAGCACCAACAACTCTCTCCCATCTGTAACAATATCAACAGCTCCAGATACTGCAACTATGGCACCACTTGCTTCAGCCAATGACTTTGCTGCTTCCACAGCATCAGTAGACTCGTGGGAGCTGTCTACACCCTTGAAAACAAAAAACCAAGTCTTTATTAGATTGGAAAATAAATGCAATACAAAAACCAGTCAAACACTTGGCAATTGAGATACCTAAATCTATAAGCCTCAACACATAAAATTTTCACAATTGTTAAGATAGCTAAATTCCATAATTAAAAAAAAAAAAAAAATTACCTTACTGGGTCCTAGAGAGCGTTGGAAAGAGCAATAACCTCGGACGCATTTCCTCGGATAACAGTGGGCTTAAGTTCGACGAGTTCCAAACAAGCCTTTAACCGGAAACCGGAAGCCCCAGCAGCAACGGGGTCGAGAACCCAAGGCTTACCGGACTGAGACGCGAACTGGGCAGCGAGCTTCATGGCCGGTAGCCAGTCGGCAGAGAGAGTGCCGACGTTGATGCAGAGAGCGCGGGCGTGAGGTGTGAAGTCAGGAATCTCGTCTGCGGTGTGGATCATGGCGGGCGATGCACCGGCGGAGAGGAGCGTGTTGGCCATCAGATCCATGGACACAAAGTTGGTGATGCATTGGATAAGCGGCGATTCGCTTCGGGTTGCCGAGAGAAGGCTCCACGCTTTCGCGGGCCACCCGGTTAGCTCTGCTTTTCCTCTCACCTTCTCTTCTTCCATTCTTTATAGGAGAAATACACTTGATTACTGATACACCAATTCCAACATCTTAGCTTTGGAATTTCAATCTAATAAATAGGTGACATCTGTCCTAATAAACACGCAATTTATGTTACTAACTCAGATAAGAATAAAATTTTGAGCAATTTCAACCATTAAATAAATAAATAAGTTAAAAAAAAAAAAGTAAAAAATTGTTGTGAGAGGAAGAAGAGCCCATAGATTTGGTTGATTAATCATGTCATTCTAGCTTGAAGAGTAAGAGCATAGTCCTCTTTGGAAAAGTCAATTAATAAAATTCTTAATTTATTTTTGTATAGGATTTGGCTTCAACTCTAATAGAAGATGACATATGTTTGTGCATGTGCATTCACTTAGTCGATTGGGTTAAGTGTTCCTCGCTTGTATTACACATGACAAGAATGACAAAGATAAGTTCTGGTTTTTGTCGGGGAGGTCATGGAGCACTTATGATGTTGGTTTCATAGGTGAAGCTTGGATTTGCATAGATCTGAGATTGATGTCACGGGTTTGCTTGAGTTTGTGGATCTTGGACATAGCACTGAGCTACAGTGGTTGCGAGATGCCGTGGAGTCTAAATCCAGCTGACAAGCATGTGTGAATTCTGATGGTGGTGTGCACGTGAGAATCTTCTTTTGCTTGCTACAGATGTTTGTTTGATGCTAGAGAAGTTTGCTTTGATACCATATTAAATATATTATTAGCAATGCTAGAGTAAACGCGGAAGGAGAAGCATAGAATAGGACATTGAGAACACGTGAGTTATATAGTTCAGCCTTGTCGGCTTACATCCACAGAAATCCTTTAAAAGACTACATCTTTATTGTATAAGAGTATAGTATAATAATATGTGTTACAATAAAGTCTAACATAAGTATATATAGACGACTAAACCTAAACTATTAGTACAAGTAAGAGCAGGCTTGAGTTTATTACATTGGGCTAATATGCCTCATATATCTCTAACATTCTCTATTTCTTAGGCAAAACAAGAATTGGGTGGTTAATTTTCATCAAACTGAGTTTCTCGTATAATGTGTTTGCAGTTTAGAAGGTGCATGTCCTTACTTGCAAGCGTGTTTCTTTGAAAGAATAAAAGTACTTGTTCATCCATAGAAAAAGAGTACGATGGATTTCTGGCTAGAGTTTGTTGCAAGCAGTTGGGGTAGATCTACTGGTTATCCACTTCTTGCTGGAGGCTTTGGAGGCATGGCAGGTATAATCTCTGGTTATCCACTTGATACGCTCCGAATCCGACAACAACAGTCCATCTCCGGTTCTGCTTCAGCTTCCTTTGCAATGTCGTGGGCAAAGAAGGGCCTGCTGCTCTCTACAGAGGCATGGGTGCACCATTGGCCTCTGTCACTTTTCATGTATTTTTCACTTTGTTCATTTCTAGTTTGATTTTATCATATTTCAATTTTTATGTCTTTTAGTGTCCTTCATATATATTGATCACAAGGTAGGTATGAATCGGGTATGATCTCCCAGGACTTGAATTTTTTCACCAAGCATTTCTCTCCATTTCCTGCTTGCTTTTCAAATGTACTCTTGCATGCAGGAATGTGGGTTTTAGGCCAGTTTAATTTATAATAGCAGACGTGATTACTCTTTGTGATGGTCTTTGTTTTGCAAAACTAATAAACAATTCTTTGGTTCCAGTGCCTCAAGCCATGCTAATGCCTTATTTTCAAATTGCAGAATGCTGTGGCTTCCAAATCTATGCTGCTCTCGAGCATTTGACTCATCCATTTCATCTGCAGCTCCAGCTTCCTTCAAAAGTGTTGCACTAGCAGGATTTGGTACCGGTGCTCTTCAGAGCCTAATTCTCAGTCCAATAGAACTAGTAAAAATCCGCCTTCAACTACAGAGTAATAGCTATATCAAACTATATCAAGCAAATCCTCACACGTGGCCTGTAAGTGTTGCCAAAAGCATATTCAAAGCTGAAGGTCTAAAAGGGATGTACCGAGGTTTATCCATAACTTCTAGGGTCGAGGGATAGACAGAAAGAGCGAGAACGAAGAAAGCCTCAACACAACTTTGGTAGCAGGAGTTGCCAGTTGGGTTAGTCTCCTATCCTTAGATGTTATAAAACCAGACTAAGGCTCAATCACTCTCATCTCTACCCAAATACACTGGTATTATTGATTGCTTCCGCAGGAGCGTACGAGAGGAAGGATACCGTGTGCTTTGGCGAGGATTAGGAAATGCTGTTGCAAGGGCATTTTTGGTGAGTGGGGCTATATTCTGTTCTTATGAGATAGCTCTGAGGTCCCTGTTTAACAATGTTAGCATTCCAATTGAGAATGCAATTTAGGAAATACTTCTCTTTTTTCCAGCAAAGAAGCTAACTTATATCGGTCCTTAATGAANAGCAACAGTTTCTGCATTATCCATATTTGGGGTTGCCGGTGAGATGGGAATGAACTTGGCCAAGGGTCCAGCTTCCTTGCGAATGCACTTGATAGATTCTCTCTATGGGCTTGATGATGCTGTTGTACATTCTCGCGTCAGCATAACCAGCTTTTCATAATTCATGGGAGCTATATGTATGGTATGTTGACTATCACTAGACTTCTTAGAGTTGTGTATAGTTACCATATTACCCATAGTTTGAGCATGAAATGGCAGATCAATTGGTCGGCGTGTTGACTGCTACACAGTTTTGTTTGGAAGTAGAGTTGCTGAACTGCATTTTGTTTCAAGAAAACTGTAGGCATTTTTTTTTTTTTTTTTTGGTGGGATGTAATATACAGGTTTTGTTTCTCTCTTAACTATTATTTCCCACTTTTTGTTTCACATGCAAGAGTGGAAAAGAAATAAATACAAAAAACCATAAATTTTTAATCATTTCAACCAATATTTTGGAAGTCTATAATTGGTATGCATTTGAGTTGTAAAGCTTGTATGACTTGCCTCTCTCCAATTCTATAGTTTTCATCTTTTTTTCTTTTTCTTTTTCTTTTTCTTTTTTTGCTTGTAGCATGTTTTATTCTGATCAAAACCAAGTAGATATGAATCTATAACTTGTGCATACCCCTGTTTTTAGAGAAATAGTTATAAGTGTAGTTCAAAAATTCACATTTTTTTATTCACTTATTCTGTTACTTGTCTACTTACAAATTTTTATTTAAATTTTTAGTTAACCCGTCTCATGCATCAGCTTGTTCTTTACAAGAATATACCATTTTAAAGGTTTCTTCAGAATGGTTATTCCCACTTCTGGCCCAATAGGGTGTCGAGATTAGAGTAAAATCTGATTATTTTCATGAAAAATGAAATCTGTAGAAAGTATATTTTAATCATTTGGATCATCCAGAGTTTCCCAGATGTCCCAGTTTCCACCTTTATTTCCTAAACCTGTGGTTTGCCCATGCCAAGTAAATCTAGATAGACTTTATCTTATGAGCACAACCCATAGATTCCCTCTTATGTTCCCCTTTAAACCATGCCGCTTTTGAAAGTTTCCAGCTATTCATTTGGCATGCAACAGCCTCAGAAATCTCTGGAAGCCAGCCAACTTCAGTTTTTTTTTTTTTAATAAATCTTTTATCCTATGAGCAGCATCCTAGATTTTCTCACTGCCAGAGAGTTTCCCTCAAGGCATTCAACCCTTGGGACCAAAACTTACCCATCCAAAAAATAAAAAATTCTCAAGGCAGGGAGGGCTGAGTTGTACATTTGGTTAACTTCTATCATTGTTGATGAGATGTATCACTTTCAGGGATTGAATGAGATTTCTTGTCAATTCTTTGCTATTCTTCTAGCCTTCTAGCCATGCTTAGCTTTGTAGGATTGAATTTAGTTGTTCCTTTTTAAACTGACTAGAAGAGGAAGATGTCATAAAGACACCGGTATTGGAGTAAAGCATAAGATCTACTAGGGAGTCTGCAAATGTGTCTAGGCGGGCTTTTACCCATGGGAGAAAATTCTTTACCCGCGAGAGTGGAAACTCATCAATAACTATCAAGTTATGTAAACCTGTCTCCCCTAAGGATTTATATGCATAGTTTAAAGCCCAAAGCATGTGTAGTTGATTTATGATAGTGGCTGCGATTCTGACCGTAGCTTCTGAATGTACTTGCCACTAAACATTCAAGTAAAAAACAGATTATTGTTTGAGTGAAATGCAGATTTTAAAGGCTTTATGTGGAACGAAATTGCTTACACTTCAACTTTTCATTGCAAATATTTTATCTTATATGATATATTGACTGTGAAGTATGAAATCTGATTTAGGATAATCAAGATTCTACTTTAATCATATTCCTTTTCTATATAAGGAAATTGAGTAACAAGACATTGTCTTTAATATGCAATCACCGTAAGCATAAAACTTTAGAAGTTATGACAAGATTACAAATAAAAGATATATAAAATTTTCAACCATCTTGACTTATAGTCATTACATTAAACAATACAATACAACATTACCACATTCATTTCCACACAAACAAACCAGATGTTTTATCAAACAATCTCAATATTCTAGATGGACGATGATCCTCAGCAGTGTCTCTGCACCATCTATGACATGTTGACCAGAAGATAAGAGTGGTCGTACTTCCGCAATCCCATAAGCATTCTTAAACTTGCCAGTCCCTCCTGTCACTGACAAATATGACACGGTATTCCCAATCTTGTACACTCCATAGAAATTGAGGTTGTCATTATATTCCCCTCCTTCAATCATAGCAGTAAATGTCATCATCTGTGTGGTCCCATCTGCAGAGCTTGCCACATAAACTCCTTGAGCTTTCCCCAGTGTTTGAGATCCCAAATCAGGACTGGAGGTCAATATGTCATCAATAACGGTGATTGTTCCAAAGCCTAGTCCCAACCCATCAGGTCCCAGTTGGGTCTGAGGTGGGTTCTGATTATTTCCTGCAAAAGCAGTACCACCTAAGCCGGTTCCTAGTGGGAGACCATTGACACCATTGACGGTTGGAATGGCACCGTTGGCATTGGGATGGCAACCCCTCCTTGTGGAGGGATAAACCCTATCTGCTTTGCAAAGGGCACTTGACCATTGTAGATGTTACTAACAAGCCA
>NW_027069514.1:486928-511348 GCF_002906115.3 Quercus suber | reverse complement strand
TGTAAACAAAAACCGGGTAAGTTGAAAAACAAGTTCAACATGTTAAACATTGGTAATAATGATCAAGAAGAATTATTCAGAATCCTTGAATCAAACAATTCGTCTGATTCCTTGGAAGATGATTTTTCTTCTTCATCTGATTCTTGCTACCATTCTGCTGATGACTCTTCTGATTCTCCTCATATTAAACTTGGTTGTAGAGATTCATGTTGTAATGTTATTAACTCTGTTAACACTCTCACTAAAAGTGAAGAGAATGAAAATTTGTTGATTAAAATAATAGGTCAAATTGAAAACCCTGATTTACAAAGAGAATATTTGAATAACTTTAAGAAAAATCTGTTAAAAGAAGAAACTGGTAAAAAACTTAAATCAACCATAAGTTTTGAAGAAACTTTGGAAAGATTTAATAAAAAGAAATCTAAAGATTTAACTGTTAACGATCTCCAAAATGAGCTTAATGTTGTTAAACAAGAGATAAGTGATTTAAAAGTTGATTTTCAGGTCATGAAAAGTGATAACCATAATCTTAAACAAGAACTGTTAATGTTAAAATTTAATAAAAATATTGATCAAGATAAATCTGATAATGAACAAGATGAGCACAAAGATGGAGATGAATCCAGTCAACAGGCTCTTCTTTCTGATAAAGGTAATGATTCCAAACTTGCTTTTGTTAACAAATATTTCCCCCAAAATGGTTCACAAAAGTGAAAATTGTTGTTTCAAATGATTATTCTTTCACTGTTATTGCCATGATTGATTCTGGTGCTGATAAGAATTGTATTCAGGAAGGAATGATTCCTCCCAAATATTTTGAAAAATCAACTGAAAAAATGGTTTCTGCTAATGGTTCCCAAATGAAGATAAAATATGAATTGAATGATGTTCATATTTGTCATAATGATGTTTGTTTTAATATTCCCTCTATTTTAGTTAAAATATGACTGACAAAGTGATTCTTGGGTTGCCATTTATCAATGCCTTGTATCCTTTTCTTGTTGAACATGATGGAATTACTACTGATCCTTTTGGTCAGAAAGTAAAATTTAAATTTGCTTCAAAACTTGAAATTGACATTAATAATGCTTTAAATTTGTCTTGTGATTCTCATACTAAATTATTAACTATCACCAATATTCCTAATACTCTTAATGATTCTTTGCAGGAATCTAATACTGCTGCGAGGATAAATACCACTAATAAGTGGGATAATATATATATATATATATATATATATATATATATATATATTATATATATATATTATATTATATATATATATATAATTTTTAAATTTTAAAAATTTTCTGTAATTTGGTGAAGCCATTTGACACAATCATAACTTTTAAGTCCAATAACTTTTATTATATAGTATACTAGTCGATAACCCGTACTATGTATGGGAACCTACATATTTATGTGGTAGACTAAAATAATTTAATAAAATCTCAAATTTGTTATGAAACTTTATCATTGCGTGAATTGTTACAATTTGAAGAAGAAGTCATTGCTTGAGCATTAAGATACACTGGAATATAGTTAACTAATGTTAAATATCTTCACTTTGTTCAATACTACAATTAGTTAAAAAAAAATAAAACTCAATATTTTTAAGAAAAAATAAAGATATACATATCCTGAGAAATAACCATTTTGTGATTTTTTTTTTATAAGATAAAACAAATTTACACATATCTTGAGAAATAATTATATTGTTTCTTTTTTATAAGATGAAACAAAAGCACACTACTTTTGTTTCTACCATGCTATTCATTTTCACAATAACAATTGACAGATATTTACAACATGAGGGAAGGCGTGACAAATAGACTTAAGCTTGCTATATATCAAATTTCAAAAGAAGTCATACATGATCCTCATCTACATATGCATATTTTGCATCATGCTTTAGCTTAAATGGTATAAGACCATAGGTAATTGCAAAGCATTTGTCTATATGTAGAAGTGGCAAGCATGACAAACTATAAGCAATTCAACAACTAAATTCAATGTAGTAGCGAGTGTAGATATACCTCACACCATATAAAAATATTTACAAATTTCATATAAAATATAACAAATTAATGACTTTACACATAATTCAAGACAATAATGAAAAAAATAATGTCATTTAAAATTATTTTCCTAGAAAATATGGGGAAACATTGGGCAAAGAAACCTTGATGGATTTGTAGAAAATGTTGCCTCCCAATTAAATTAAACTAACCCTTAACATTTCTACGAACTACAGAAATCAAGGACGGACCAGGTGGGGGACCAAGGGGGCTTGGCCCTCCCTAGCCCAATTTTTTTTTTTGTTTTTTTTTTTAATTTTTATATTTTTCATTTTTGTACTTGAGCCCCCCTTCCAAAACCTTAACCTCTTTCCTTTCCAATCAATTGAGCCAGCCTAGCCCAACAAACAATTATCCAGCCTAAAAACTTAATAAAAACAATAAAAGCCTTCACAAAGGTGATTGTATTTTAGCAACAACAACAACAACCAAAAAAAAAAAAAAACTATTTTACCACCAAAGAACAAAAAAACCATGTGTTATTAGAGAAGCTAAACCTAAATTTTTTACAACTATAGTAAACTGATATAAATACCAATTGACTGTAGTAAGTTATTAAAAATTAAAATACAATATTAAAATTATCTCTCTTCCTTTAATTAAAAAACTCAAATTCTCTCCCTTCATTTATTATTTTAATGAGTTGTTTATATTATTTTAAATGAAGTGGTAAAAAAAATAGAACATTTGCTGTTGAGTATATTGTAAAGTGAGATAGTAAAATATATAAAGTAGCTTTTTAAGGTGCAAAAAACTAAATTTTTTAGCACCACTACTGTAATTGCTATAATTTTATAAAAAATCCTAGTATTAAAAAACAGCATTATTTTTTTTGTCTTTGTTGGTAGATGATTGCATCTTAATGTATTAAGAAACAATGATTTTGTGCATTAATAATTTGTTAATATTATATGGATGCCTATTTGGAGTTTTTTTTTTTTTTTTTTTTTTGCTTATACTTCGGCCTCCTCTAGCTTGAAATCCTAGATCTGTCCTTGACAAAAAGTAAAATCATATAATTCTAATGGAAATTTTTAGCTACTAATTTTGTTTTATAAGCGAAATTTCATTAAAATCCTAAAGGGCGCCAACCTAGTACACATACATTCCCAATATATGTGGATATTTAATAATAATTATAAGGATTACTAATGAAAAAGAAATAATAATAACAGAAGTAAACCTTAATGGTCTGTCTGGATTGAGGGGGAGAGTGGGGGAGTAGAGTAGAGTAGAATTGACCCAAAATTAGCCTATTTTCAATTAACTATACTCTACTCTATTCTACTCTCCCTCCCTCCCCTCAATCCAAATGGGCCCTGTGTCTCTTATACTTTTAAATTAAAACAAGTATCTTCTAACAAATGTAGAATGTGCGAATTGAGTGAACATAATTATTAACAAATAAAGGGTCTAAAACCATATTGAGATCGTTAACAGTTAAATCTTTAGATTTCTTTTTATTAAATCTTTCCAAAGTTTCTTCAAAACTTATGGTTGATTTAAGTTTTTTACCAGTTTCTTCTTTTAACAGATTTTTCTTAAAGTTATTCAAATATTCTCTTTGTAAATCAGGGTTTTCAATTTGACCTATTATTTTAATCAACAAATTTTCATTCTCTTCACTTTTAGTGAGAGTGTTAACAGAGTTAATAACATTACAACATGAATCTCTACAACCAAGTTTAATATGAGGAGAATCAGAAGAGTCATCAGCAGAATGGTAGCAAGAATCAGATGAAGAAGAAAAATCATCTTCCAAGGAATCAGACGAATTGTTTGATTCAAGGATTCTGAATAATTCTTCTTGATCATTATTACCAATGTTTAACATGTTGAACTTGTTTTTCAACTTACCCGGTTTTTGTTTACAATCTTTACTAATTTTTGATGATCGTATATATATATATATATAATTTTGTTTGTTCTTATCTTCTTCTCCTATAATTTCAAAGTTGATAAAAATCTTAATTTGATTACAATCCAAATTATTCAACTAATCCTTTTATTATTAATTTATCTATAATCTCTAAGTTGATAAAAATCTTAATTTGATTATAATCCAAATTCTAATGCTTTTATTTATTAATTACTTTTTTTTTACTTAAATTATATTACTACATGTCAAAAAAACAACAATTGTCACTTTTTTTTCTTTGGATTTCCTCTTCACACATGGTCACCCTTTTTTTTTTCTTTGGATTTCTTTACATGCCACTTATTTATTATTATTATTTAGATTTCAGCTTCACACCTCCACAAATTAGACTGACATTAAACTTTTTGTTCATATCAACTTCTTTAATGTGGAGTGCGTGTATGTGTATAGATAATTCATAATGAATACCTATCATACATTTTTTTTTCTTCTATTCTTTTCTTCTTCTATTTACCATTTTGCAAGTATGTATTTGTTTACTCTATTTTTTTTTTCCATCAAATTGAATAGGTTTTGTGTAACCTAATTTCCTTAAGTTTTATTCAATTTATATGGTTATGATTTGAGAATCAATCATTAGATAAGCTTAGACATGATTTGTTTTGGTATACCGTATAGAATAATTCATTAAATATGCTTATAAATGATTTTGTAGTTATTTTGCATACTGTATATGAATTACATGTTTATGACATAGGTTCTAATAGTGATATGTTGTTACACATTTATGCTTAATATGGTTAGACATGATCTTATCAAATAAAAAACATTCAATATGATAATTTTTTGCATGATTACATGTTAATTATACTTATAAAAAATTATCACAATTAATATTTTTATTTACAGAAAATTAAAAATACATTGTTTTTTCTATGTAGTTTTGTACATTATTGAATTCCAAAAAAGGGGATTACTCCATGCACATATTTTGATTTGGCTTCACCATTACAATAAGCTGACAAATTGATGCTAATGGATATCCAGTTTATAGAACAAGAGATGATGGAAGATTTGTACAAAAAGGAGATGTTAAGCTAGATAATAGTTATGTTGTTCTTCACAATCTCAATCTATTGATAAAATATCAAGCTCATATAAATGTTGAGTGGTGTACTTGATCTAAAGCAATTAAATATCTCTTCAAGTATATCAACAAAGACCTTTGGTACAAGAAAACATAACAAGAAAAGAAATATCTTGATTGAAACAAATAATTGATGTTTACTTAGATTGTCGATATATTTTAGCATGTGAAGCATGTTGGAGAATTTACCAATTTGGCATACACTATATATCGAACTCCAGCAGTTGATGATGATTATCATTTCATCTCCTAGATGAACATATTGTCACTTTTACAGACAATTGAAGAGCTAGAAACATTATTAGCATGTATGAGTATAATATAAAACAAACAACTTTAGTTAAATCTGTATTCATTAATTTTTTAGATCATAAAAATTTAAAATTACATTTAATAATATCTTTCTTTTACGACAAGTCAATGATTACAGAGTGAATGCAAATGAATTTAGTAAATAAAGAAGCACGATCACTCACTTATTACAGATTTAAAAATCAGAATAAAGGTTCTTATTCCTCGAATAGTTATATTTCCTACAGAATTAAAGTGGCCATTCATACTAAAAGAAGACAATTACAAAGTGGTATTCAAAAATCTCCCAAAGGTATATACATTAATGTTATTGTTTACAAAACTGTAAGCCATTTACAAAACTCAGTACTTATATTGCAGATCCATTGGATTTAAAATTTAGATGAAAACATTTCGATACATGTAACTACATGTCTCATTAGAGCACAAATGGTATGTTACAAAATAGTAATTTTTTATTGAGGTGTTATCATTTTATATTTGACGGTTGTTATACTAATACAATTTATTCATTTTGTTATTATAATAATTATTTATTTGGATATTCTTTCTCAGATAAAATATATATATTCAACAAGTTTATAATATAACCGTGCAATGCACGGGCCTTTAACTAGTCTATAAATATATTAATAGTCAAAACTCAAAGAAAATCCAATTAGATTTTAATTGGATTCTCAATTTTGCACCATGTGTCCCATTTAATTTTTAATTTTGTGCCAAGTGAATTATTGAGTGTAAAAATTGAAGATTTCAAATCCAATTAGATTCTAAATTGGATTTCAATTGAAGTCCAATTTTCCGCCATGTATCCATTTATTTTTTAAATTTTTATGGCAAATGAATTATTGGGTGAAAAATCCTATGTGTCTAAACCTAATTAAACTAGTATGTAACCCATGCTTACGCATGAGAATGAAGAATCGTAGTGGTACTATTGATATTAGTTTGGGTTATTAAACATATAGGACATAATTTGACCAGTACATTAGGAGGTACTAAAATAGTTTTTTCTTGCAATTTTCATGATATTGATTAAGCCAAGTTTCTCATTACATTGCTATTACGTATATAATTTTAAAAATCACTATCAGATCTACATATACAATATCAATTCACAATTATTGTCTGTGAAATTCTACTAAATACAACACAAAATAAAATAATAAATTGGTCAAATAATATCTCCTAAATTGAATGGGGATAGGTGTATAAGATTGTTTAGCTCAGTTATAGTTTGTTATATTTAATATCTTCGTATACAAATATCCGAATAGAAGCTGTATAAAAAATATGTTCATTAGTTCAAAGAAAAAATAATAACAAAATTCTAAACAATTTAATTTGTATAGAAAGTTAATAAAAGTAAAATCCAATTTTGATTCTAATTGTATTTTCTAGAAACTATGGTTTAATATATATATATATAACCTAGTTAGTAATGGACTGTATATAGTCATGGTATATTATATAAATGACTTATAAATTTGAATTGTTTTTAGTTATATGATTAGTTTTTTTATGGTTTATTTATATTGGACTCCTCGTTTTCTATACTAAATTAACTCATTTGGCACAAAAATTTAAAAAAAAAAAAACTTAGATTAAATGAGACTTGTGACTCAATATTAAACTCTAATTGAAATCTAATTTTTACACTAAATTAACTTACTTGGCACAAAAAATTTAAAACTTAGATTAGATGGGACACGGGGCACAATTTTAAAATATATATATAAAATTCTGATTGTTTTTAATTGTACTCGTGTATATGCACGGGATCACACATTAGTCTATCTATCTATCTATCTATCTATCTATATATATATATATATATTAATAGGTAAAAATTAGAGAAAGTTCAATTAGAATCCAATTTTGCACTATGTGTCTTAATTTATATGGGGACCATACCATAAATATCCACTTAAATTTTTTAATCTTTGTGTCAAGTGAGACCATAATATCCACTTAAATTTTTTAATCTTTGTGTCAAGTGAGTAATGAGTACAAAATACTAAGAATATAATATTAATGAACTATAAAATAAAATAAAACAATCACATATACTCAATAAAAATCACCACACAACAAAGATCACCACACATTCTATCTTATTAAAAAAAAAGAAAAAGATCATTAGTAGTATTAAATTTATGTAAGAATTTAATATGTGACTAATTGTGTTTACTTAAAAAATAATAATTTGACAATTATTTATATCTTTATGATAAAAATTGTGTTTAACTTTGAATGTATCTATACGTATGCATATATTACATGCTATCTCTTTTTTTTTTTTTTTAATAAATAATTTGACTTATTTTTATAATAAAATTGTATTTAATTTTAAATCCATCCATGCATTTGCATGGGTTAAATAATAGTATATATTAAAAGCCAAAGCTCAAGAAAATCCAAACTATATTTCAATTGGATTCTTAATTTTGTCACATGTCCTATTTAATTTTTAATTTTTGTACAAAGTGAATTATTAGTGCAAAAATCGAAGAATCTAAATTCAATTAAATTTTAAAGGGTCCATAGGGCACACATTAACCATCCATTTTAGGAAAGTTTTTATAAGAATTGAAAAAACTATCAAAACAGTTAATTACTTTTTCATTTTTTTATAAAAATTTTTATAAAATGGTTTACTAATGTATGTCCTAAGAGCACACGTTAGTAAATCCAATTTTAAATTATATATATATCAAGGACGAACCTAGATGGGGCCCAAGGGGCTTATGCCCCCTGGGTCCATTTTTTTTTATTTATTTTATATTATTATATATTATATTTTTTCAAACCTTAGGCTCCTCTTTTTCTTAATAAATCTAGATAGCCTCATAAAAACTTAACAAAAACAAAAACAATTCATAATGGTGATTATATTTTGCCAAAAAAAAAAAAAAATCATTTTACCACCAAAGAACCAAAAATTATGTATTATTGTAGAAGTTAAAACTAAATTTTTTGCAACTTAAGTAAATCCGGTATAAATACCAGTTGACTGTAGCAGTTGTTAAAAATAAAATAAAATATTTTATTAAGATTATATTTCTTTTTTCAATTAAAAAAAACTCAAATTCTCTCTCTTTTATTTATTATTATGAGTGTTTATATTACTTTAAATGAAGTGATAAAAAAACAATAGAACATTTGATATTGGGTGTATTGTAAAGTGAGGTGGTAAATAGATAAAGTAACTTTTTTAAGGTGCTAAAAACTAAAATTTTTAGCAATACCATTGTGAATGCTCTAACTTCAAAATAAAAAAAATAATAATAATAATAATCCTAGCTAGCACTAGTATTAAAAAAAAATGTTTTTTGTTTTTTTGTTTTGTTAGGTAAATGATTGGCATCTTAATATATTTAAAACAACGATTTTGTGTATTTATAATAGTATATGGATAATTTTATTCTTCTTCATATTCTGGCCCCGCTAGCGTTAAAATCCTGGTCCAATCCATGAATATATATATATATATATATATATATATATATATAAATGAGGAATCATTATATATTTAGAAATGTATGGCTAAAAAATCGGTAAGTTAATATTATGTATAATTTAAATATTTTCTAAAAAAAATGTATAATTTGATTTTGAACCGTGTAATTATGATTATTTTTAATTGTACCCGTACATATGTACATGGTTACACACTAATCTATATATATAATAGGGTTGGGTTCAAGTTTCACCTGGTGTAACTTTAAACAATGTTACACCACTCAATATTTTTTAATTGAATGCGATATTGACAAATTCAAAGTTAGATTACATTATCTTTATATATTCTTCATGTTTGCAAAATTTTGAGATGATCAAAGATTAATAGTCATGTCATCAATCAATTGTTAAATTTCAAATTTTTGTAGTTTAAGATAATACATAAAAAATGAGCTTATAGATCAAATGGTAAATAGCATCCGATTGATATGAAAATTGGCATGCATGTTAAGAACATATAAAACATGTAATTCAACGGTTGGATTTTCAAAATATTAATTCAATAACAAGTTATTGAGTGGTGTAACATTACTTAGAGTTACACCAGGTGTAACTTGAATCTAACTCTATATAATAATAGGTAAAGTAGAGAAAAATTCAAATTAGAATTCCAAATTAGGGTTTCAATTTTGTGCCATGTGTCTTAAATTATTTATTCTTAAAGAGTTTTATTTCTTAATTTTAGAATAAAATGTGGGACCACATCATAAATATTCATCCAAATGAGTTATTAAGTACAAAAACTAAAGAGTCTAAAATAAATGAATCGTACAAAAAAAAAATTGCTTCACAATAATTAAAAAAAAAATGGACAATTTATATTTTATACCTAATAATGTCCTTACAAATTTTTTTAAAGAGTTAACAAAATATAAACCTGATTATCAATAATATTTAAATTATATATATAGGAATTATATTATGCATTTTACTATATATCTTTAAGTGTATTCATACATATGTATGAGGTTACAAGCCAGTATAGAAATAATAATAGTAAGCATCCAACTCCATTTATAAGAGAAAGAAATAGGAACTTTCCCCACTTTCGGATAGAAATAATGATAATAATTATAGAATTCCAAATTAAAGTTTCAATTTTGCACTATATGTCTTAAATTATTTATTCTTAAAGAGTTTTATTTCTTAATTTTAGAATAAAATGTGGGACCACATCATAAATATTCATTCAAGCGAGTTATTAAGTGCAAAAACTAAAGAGTCTAGAATAAATGAATCATAAAAAAAAAAAAAAGTACTTCACAATAATTTTAAAAAAATGGACAATTTATATTTTATACCTAATAATACCCTTACAAAATTTTTTAAAGAGTTAATAAAATATAAAAATGACTATCAATAATATTTAAATTATATATATAGGAATAATATTATGCATCTTATTGTACATCTTTAAATGTATCCATACATATATATAGAGTTACAAGCCAGTATAGAAATAATAATAGTAAGCATCCAACTCCGTATATAAGAGAAAGAAACAGGAACTTTCCCGACTTTCGGATAGAAATAATGATAGTAATTAATAACGAATATATCCTACTCATCCTACGTTTATATCTAGAAAGAAACAGGAATTTTCTAAGTAGGAAACCGAAGACAAGTTAAAACACGATTCTTTATCTTTAGTTTTGGCACTATTAGTTGTTAATTAAGAAGATGATTGAATGCGACTTTTTATACAACTATACAAGGGCCAGGGATAAAACCGAGGGGCAGGGATAAAACCGCGTGAATGACAACCAGAGATATGAGGCGTGTAAAAGGGAGAAAGAAACAGTCAAAGGAGAGTTGTGATGGATGCAAAAGTGTTACATTAATCTCGCACGGTCTCTTATAGACAAAAAATTAGACTAATTATGTTTTAGGTTTCTCAAAGTGGATATTGAGATGTTCACACTAGCCTGTTTGAATTGAGGAGAGAGGGAGGAGGAGTAAAGTAGAAGTAACAAAAAATTAGACTAATTATGTTTCAGGTTTCTCAAAGTGGATATTGAGATGTTCACACTAGCCTGTTTGAATTGAGGAGAGAGGGAGGAGGAGTAAAGTAGAAGTAACAAAAAATTAGACTAATTATGTTTCAGGTTTCTCAAAGTGGATATTGAGATGTTCACACTAGCCTGTTTGAATTGAGGAGAGAGGGAGGAGGAGTAAAGTAGAAGTAACAAAAAATTAGACTAATTATGTTTCAGGTTTCTCAAAGTGGATATTGAGATGTTCACACTAGCCTGTTTGAATTGAGGAGAGAGGGAGGAGGAGTAAAGTAGAAGTAACAAAAAATTAGACTAATTATGTTTCAGGTTTCTCAAAGTGGATATTGAGATGTTCACACTAGCCTGTTTGAATTGAGGAGAGAGGGAGGAGGAGTAANCTTGTATTAGTCCGATGATAAAGAGCAACTATAAGTGGACACCATAAGTTAAAACGATTTCTAATATATATATATATATATATATTTCAAAGTTGTATGCACAACCCATGACAAGTCTTTCTCTTTGATGCTAAGAGCCTAAGATATTACAAATTTATTAAATAATATATCATAAATAACCACACACACAAAATTCAAATAGTCATTTATTAGGGGATTAAATGACCCCACCAATTATATTTAAAGTAAGTTCGACTAATATACCCTTCAGTTTGAGCTAATGTCAATCAAGTCCAATACTTTTCAAACTAGCCAATTTGGTCCTAAAGCCAACTTTTTTTTTTATATATATACAAGATATAAATTCTACTCTAACCTAATCTAAGTGTATATTGTGAAATTGATTGACATTAGCTCAAACTGAAGGGTATATTAGTCGAACTTACTTTAAATATAATTGGTGGGGTCATTTAATCCCCTAATAAATGACTATTTGAATTTTGTGTGTGTGGTTATTTATGATATATTATTTAATAAATTTGTAATATCTTAGGCTCTTAGCATCAAAGAGAAAGACTTGTCATGGGTTGTGCATACAACTTTGAAATATATATATATATATATATATTAGAAATCGTTTTAACTTATGGTGTCCACTTATAGTTGCTCTTTATCATCGGACTAATGCAAGAAACATTAGCAATTGAGCTCAAATTTCATATTTTACAATTCATGTATTTAAATTAATCCCTTAATTTGATGGTAATTAACTATGAATTGATTAGTTTTCAGATTTATTTTATTTGTAGTCTTATCTTTTAATCTTGTCCCCCTAACGGAAATCTTAGTTCCACTAGTGCTTCAACACTTGAAATTTGAATATAATGTATATGTCTAATATTACGTGTGCGTTTAGCATCAACTTATTTAGTTTTTTGTTGATTTCCTTTTGTTGAAATTGTGCTAAAATATACTATACTTATACTTTGAAAATGTAAGGTTTTTAAAAGTTATACATAAAAGTTAAAAACTAAAAACTCGTTAAATAAGCTATTGGCAAACAGACACAAAATGGAATAATTGCAAATTTAAAGGAAGGCATCACTGGTGCCATGTCATCTTTTTTTTTTTTTTCTTTTTTTTTTCTCAAAATGTTATTGTCAACAATACCATTTTGGGGTCACTATTAATTTGGTCCTTATACTTTGGTAGCAGTCAATTTGGTTCATATCGTTACCACAACTTTTCTTGTATTTTCTTGCACTTTCTTGACGACCAAACACAAAACACACAAATCAAATTTACAAATTTCCAACTCCGGTAGTCACACATATCAACTTGGCAACTAAAACAAACCCAAATTTGGACAAAAAATTATTAAAAGTTTATAATAACATGGACTAAGTTGACTACTACCAAAATATTGGAACCAAATTAATAATGACCCCAAAATTTAGGGACTATAATGGTATTTTTGCAAACTTTTTATAAGACTGGAACTCAAATTCCATTCATTTCTCCATGCTTTGGTTCATGTAATTTTTAGACGATTTATATTTTAGATGCCAATAGCTTTTTTTTTTGGCTCTTTCTTTGTATACCTGCCATGTAATAAGATAGCACCTATTTTTGCTCATAATGAAATTCAATTTACTTCTAAAAATAGATCATTTTGAGGATTTTACAAGGACAGATGGATTAGTTGCTATTGGAGAGAGAGATTATAATGGTTGATGAGTTCTAGTTCCAAGGATGGAGCCAAAAGTACAAACAATTTTTATTTTTATTTTTATTTTTTTATTTTAATTAATTAATTTATTTATTTATTTTTTGCCGCTTAGACCCTTTCGCTTTTTTTTTTTTTTTTGGTTGTCTTGCGTGAGTTTGTTTTGGGGTATTGTTTGGGCTTAAGTTTGCTATTGGCAAATATTATTGTTGGACTTGTTAAATTTATTTCAGATTTTAGATCAATAAAAAATTTTATAACCTTTTAAAAAATTAATAATATTGTTGAGGAGTGTAAAGAACAAATTTATAAAATAAATTGTTAAATTAATATATAATATTATATATATATATATATATATATATATAATATATATATATATACATATGTATATATAATTGAAAAGAATTTAGGGGGCAGTGGCCCCCATGTCCAACTACAACTTCGACACTACCTAGTACAAATCAATTTCTTATGGTCCTTTTGGTATGTTCTTTGTTATTTAGACATTGACAAATCGGAAGTCACGCACACATAAAGAACTTGACAGCAATTTCCATGGCTGACTTTGCCTTTAACATGAGGAAACTTTGTCGGTGTCGGTGCGGGTGACGGTGCGTGAGTCTCTGTGTGTGTTTATAACTAGATCCGCACAACTAATTGTTTTAGTTTTGACGTGTTAGTGTAATTAAAAAAAAAAAAAAAAAAAAAAAAAAAGGGAAAATCTAAATTCTTATGTATCACTGGTGACAGCACATGCCTACCAAGTACCAGCTTTAAAATTATGATTTATTTATTTTTTTGGGTTTTTACTTTTAACTAAAAGAGGAGGAAGAAAACAACACACGCAACTTTTGATGGCAGCGCCACGTCAGCAAGTAGGCATTCTATCTGCCACGTAGGAGGTTTTCGTTAGTGGGTTGATGATAAGGACCATTTTAAAAACAATTTTCTTTTTTTAGGGATTACATTAATAATGAAATCAATTTTGTTACCAAAATGGGAATTGACCTAAAATGTAGGGGTTAAAACTGCATTTTCGCCTAAAAATTTTGGCATCTTCCATGTTAAGAAAGAGAATGTTGGCTATCTACATTCCTTGCACTGAACCAGCCAAGCTTATCCCGGCTCATAGAAGTTTTAATTGTGAAATTTGGGGATTTCAATTTGTGAGACTGTGTTGAGAGGGCATTCACATCAAAGATGCTAAAAAATATAGTTTTTAGCAACTTAAATCATTACTTTATCTATTTTAAGATCACTTTAATGCTATAAATAAATAAATAAAACAAATTAGCTTAGACCATGTAAAAATTAATGGATATAAATGGAATGACAAAGTGAAAAACAATTATAAAATTTTAGGGAAAAAAATGAAATTTTATGATTATTTTTCCTTATTCAAGTTATTTTATTTTCAATTAGTTAATAGTTAACAGTGTTATGTGGGCAAATTGGAAGTACATATTAAGCAATGCTAGAGATATAACAATTTTCATAACAAATTTCACTATTACTGAGTTGGTTATTATTGATTCTCACGTGGGCTTATCACTTACACTACTTTGTCATCCATCATAAATAACTTGCCATCTCACATGCTTAGTTGTAATTTTTTCTTTTCTTTTTTGGGAGAAAAAAGTAGAGTAAAAGTTTTTGACCCCTCATCTTTTAGGTTCATTTTACCCTAATTAGAATTGACTTACCACTAGATTCTTAGATTGTCAAAGTTTATTGGATAAAAATAGGTACAATAATGTAAAGTTGTGATTTACAACTATGTTTTTTGTTGGCTTTAATTTCATGTCAAATTTGATTGTAATTCTGTTCAATCATTTTCCTGTATTTTTGTGGGATTTAATGTAAGAGTTGTGTGTGAGAGTTTAGTGAAGATTCCTTGAAGATGAGGATTTCGCAACTAGCTCGCGAGTGCCAACCCACGAAATAGGCCACATAAGAAGCACATGTTGGAATTTGAAGAGTTTTTGACAGGTTGGATTTCACGAGTCATTCGCGACTCAGGCTAAGTCGCGAGTGACTCGCGAAACTCTCTGCTTGATTATTTTGATTGTGTCTTTTCACATTCCTTTACCAACACTATATAAACTCTCATTACCCACAAAATGTAAGAAGCACAAGGAGTCTTTACAAGAAATGTTTGAGAGATAAAACCCTAGCCAAACACTTGAGAGTTAGAGATTGTTTACCTACAATCCTCTACATCATTTCTCTAAAGTTTCATTTACTCCTACCTCTCCATCTACACATATTTGGGAGGTTCTTAGCACAAACACTTACCTCACCCATTCTGAGTGTTGAGAGAAGTTTTGGTGCCTATGGGAAGCATTGGAAGAAGTCATTGAGTGGCAGATGCAATCAGGTGGAATTGTGGGATTTGAATAACTGGTGAAGACAAGACTCTGAGAAGTCTGTTGGTAGCTAGAGCTTGGAGGGCTCAAGTACATTGGGTAGATTAGGCTTGGAGGGTCTTTTTAATATTCGTGTACTCCAACTTATTCACTAGTGGATTGATTTCGGCTTGGGGGGCCGTGGAGAGGTTTTTCGCCGAGTACTTTGGTTTCTTTTTCGATAACATGTCACGATGTTATCTTGTGTTTGCATCTCTCTTCCCTACTCTTTAAGCTTTACATTCGTCACTTATTGTACTTGCTTATGCATTAGAGTAGTGTTTCGGTTTATTGCACATCTTTTACTCTTCTTCCGCATTTAGTTAAGTTAGAGTAAAAGCAACTAAGCCGTAATTTAAAATTGGGGGTTTAAACAAGCATTAGTGTTTCTACACAAATTGAGCTTTCAATTGGTATTAGAACGGGTACACTTTTTGGATTTCGTTATCCTCGTGTGATCCTAGACCTCATTTGAGATGGATAGATCTCAATCCCTTAACGCACCTTATTTCTTTGATGGGAGTAACTTTGCGTTTTGGAAAGTACGTATGTGTGCTTTTCTATGTGCTATTGATGAGACCATTTTGGATTTCGTTGAGAATGGTTGGGTGAGACCAACAATACCCAAGGCTGAATTGGACAAGACTGCCCTTGCTTTGGCAAATCCCAATAGCAAAGCTATTAATGCATTTTTTTTTTTTTTTTGGTGTTTCAACTGATGAATTTCATAGGATCCCTCATGTGAAGACCGCTAAAGAGGCGTGGAAAATTCTCGAGACTACCTATGAGGGAACTAAGAAGGTCAAGGACACCAAATTGTAAATACTCACCCCGATTTGAGGAAGTGAAGATGAGAGAAGATGAGTTGTTTGCCTCATTCTATGGTAGACTCAGTGAGATTGTCATTGCCAAGCTCAATCTTGGAGAACAGATTGAGGATGCCAAAGTTTTAAGGAAAGTCTTAAGATCCTTACCTAAAAGCTTCCAAGCCAAAGTCACTGCCATTGAGGAAAGTAAAGACTTGGATGAGATCAAGATGCAAGAGCTTGTCGATTCTTGTCAAACTTATAAGCTCGGATTGCCCTCTCACAAGTTGAGAAAATCACTTGCTCTCAAAACTATAAATGAGAGAACTGGTAATTCCTTGGATGAGGATGATGTTGAGAAAGAGGTGGCTTATCTTGCAAAGAACTTTGCAAATTTCTAAATATGAAGAACAATGGGAAGTCATTTGGCAAAGGAAAATTCTCATCTTTCAAGAATGACAAGAAAGACTACAAGAAGAAGGATGTAAGAGAGTCATCACCACCCCAAGGGATTGTTTGCTATGAATGCAATGGACATGGGCATTTGAAGAAGGAGTGTTCGAACTATTTGAGAGGAAAGGGTAATGTGCTAACAACTACCCTTAATGATTTGGAGAGCTCAAATTCAGATTTTGAAGAAGGATGTGATGGTGATGGAAACTACTCTGCGTTTATGGCAATTACGTCGGTTGATTCCAAAGATGAATTGAGTGAATTGGTTAAGGAACTCGGTGTGCACTCTAACATTGAAGAAAATGAAGTTTCGGATGATGAGGAAGTGTACCTTAATGAAGGTGATGAGAAAATTCAAGATGTTTATGAACCATTACTTAAGAATTGTGGCAAGTATGCTAAAGTTGCTAAGAGTGTGGTCAAGAAGATGAAGAGAATTGAAGAAGACCATAAATCCACTCTTGCACAACTCAAGGATGCCAAATGTGAAGTTGAAGACTTGAAAGAGGAGCTATTGAATGCTTACTCAAAGATCAAGTTTCTCAAACTTGAAGTGATTCAAGCTAATGTTAAAGTGGAGTGCATCACAACCAGAAGCTTGATAATGTTCTTTCATCTCAAAAGCCTTTCTCAAATAAAACCAAACTAGGCTACACCGGTGAAGGAAGTTCGAGTGCAGAACCAAGAAGGGAGATGAAGTTGGTATCGGCAAAGGATGTAGAAAAGCCCAAGATTGAGATCCTTATGGTTGAGAAGAAGGACATTGAGCCAAAAATCAAAGGCAAAAGGAAAGTCACTGCCTAAGAGTCAAAGGGGACCTTAAGTGAAGTATTTTTGTCACCATTGTGGCATTTGAGGGCACACAATACCAAATTGCTTCAAGCTTCACGCTCTCAAAAGGGTTGATTCTCTGCATGCTCAAGGAAATGAAAGAAGAATGCCAAGAGGAAAGCAAGCTAAGGGAGAAAATGATGGTCAACTCATTAGAGATGTCATGGAAATGCTTAAGAACATGTCATCATGCCTAGCTAGCTTCACCCTAAGGTTTCAAAGTTATGTTGGTCGTACCCCTTTGTCTAAGGATCTCACCAAAGCACCAGTGCGGTGTGGGTGAAGAAGGGTACTTATGCATGATTCATCCACTATGTCCATGCATTAATACTTCCAATGTCTTAGGGTCATAGTATCATGCATAATGCCATATGCACTCTTCTTACTTCAATGCTTCTTCTCTAGCATGTTTTTTTTTTTTAATGCTTTTTGTTTAATAGGTTGTTTTTTCTGTTGATCTTACTTTATTGCTTTTGTTTTGAGTGAATAAAAATCCAAAAACTCATAGTTAAAAAAAACCTAAAAAGTTTGATCGCTTGTGTTGTGTCATATCACATACGGAGTTTGGCCCAGTACCTTCATACTAATGACGTAGTGTATTTACGAGCTTAGCTTGTTAAGTATGCACTTATTAAGTGTGAGTGAAATCTAGAAATCTATGTTTGGTTGTTGTAAATAGATCTTTAAACTTGTCATAGATGTCTAGCCAATAGTCTTGATTGATCTTGATACATGCGTAGACTTGATCCTATATATCTCATCACATTTATTTTTATGTCAAAAAGCTCTTCAATCGTGAATCTCTAAAAGGAGAAGGAGCTGAAAAAGCCTTACTTTGAAAACTAGTTAAACTAGGAAAAGATGGAGTAAAAATGTATTCAAAATGTATGATGCCAAAGCCAAAGGCTTATTCCTCAAAGAAATATAAAAAATTTCATGGCATCATTGCTCAAAAATTGAGTTGTATTGATAAAGAAGTATGAAAAATGGAAGCCAAATGAAAAGCTTTCAATTATTGTAAACACTTTGGTGAGGAGTCATATATGTTCATTTCTACTAGTGAGATAGGTCACTTGACTTCGTGCTATTTGTGTATGGTTTGATTGAATTGATCATTGAAACTTCACACTAGACCATGGACTAATTCATGCTTGATACCCACACATAACACACAAGTCTAATGTTCAATGAATATCTATTTCATTTGTGTGATTGTACGTGTTCAAATGTGACGTGTATATGCTCAATTGCTTGATGATCAAACCCTAAAATATTTTTGAGTATTTTATTTGTTTTTGGAAGTGATTTTTGTCACCTTGATGTTGAAAGTTTTTCTCAAAATGTCAAATTCTTTTTGTTGAAAAACTGTGTCTGGCTATTTCACGACTGCTTTCGCAAGTGGTTCCAAGTCATGAGATTTTTAAAGAATTCCAATTTCTTAAAAATTTCAGGTAAAGAGTTTTGCGAGTCCCTTGTGAGTGATTCGCGACTCAGACCTGACCTGCGAAATTCTGCCCTATGCATCTGCACATTTCGTGAATAAGCTCAAGACTGGTTCACGAGTCATTGACTCGCAAAATGTAGAAAAAGACAGTTTTAAAGGGCTCAAAAAATCAGTTTTCAAAATCATTGTATTTTTGCACTCCGCGATTCCCACCCTCCAAAACTCAAAATTTGTCCTCAAAACTCAACCTCTCTTGCTTGGATTTCATTTCTAAGGCTTCTCTAAGGTAATCTCTAACCTTTTTCATCTTTCAATTCCTTAGATTAATTCTTTGATTTCATAAAACCTAGGGTTGGGATTATTTTTGTGTGGGAAAACTTAATTTCTTGGAAATTTTTTTATTTTGTTGATTGAGCTTAGTCCCATTTTGTTTGTTGATGATTATGTTGGCCCTATGTGGCATTTTGAACATGTATTTAAAGCATATTTCATCATATTCATGCATTGTTCATCATATAGGGTTAGTTCATGCATGCTAAGTGTTTGATAAAATGCTCGTTAGGCATTTTTGCACTCGTTTGGACTCTGATGAGTACCAAATTTTGGGGATTTCCATATTTACTTAATTGTAAAATGTTTCTATCATTGCTTGTTCATGCTTTGGTCATGCTTTGCACATTCACACTTAATGCATGCTTGATGCACAGACCCTATCACGTTTGACATGTCCTACTTATTGTCATGCCATTTGTCTAATTAGACTTCTAGCATTGTTCTCATGTTTTTGCGTTCAAATGTATGCTCTTTTACTTAGTTTTTAAGAGTTGTTTGCTTGTTTTTGTACTAACTTGCACTTAATCAAGTTTGTTGCCATTTTTATGTATGGTTTGTGTTTGTTTCTTTTGTGGATGTCTCATCTCAAGAAAACCACTGCCAAGAAGCCTCTTAAGCGTCAACAATACGAAGAGCATCATTTCCGAGATAGAGATGCATTTGAGGAATTCTCGGAGTTCTATAAGGATGCTGTTATCATTGTGGAGAAGGTGGATCTTGGGTCTTGAGGGCTCCTCTTTTCACAGGCTTAGTAGATATGCATGATATCTTAATTCGGGAGTTCTATTCGAATGCCATCGTATAAGGAGATCACCTCAACTGTTGGGTGAGAGGAAAGGAGTTCACTATCTCAGCCATGTCCATCCAGAACTTCCTATAGATCAAACCAATGATCTCAAAGTCTTCTTTTCCTTATGAAAAGAGGACAACATCAGTATCGGTAGTAGTTCCGGATCTGGGGGAGAACGAAAGAGACAATCCTTACACACTACTAGCTTCTCTCCAGATATGAGAACATTGGCCTATATTATGCTCTTCAACCTCTATCCAGTGAGGAATCTGACAACTCTCTTTCAACCACGAGCATAATTTCTTCATGACTTGTACCAAAAGAAGGACGTAGACATTTGTGCTCATATCTATCATCTCCATGCAAAGTGTGTTAGCAAGAAGAAGACCTAGATGACTTTGTAGTTCTTGGGATTGATCATGTCTATCATGTGTCAAGAGAGTGTCAAGATTCCTTCCAGTTTGCCAGTCATGAAGAGGGAAGATTATATTTCTGCTTAAACAATGACGAGGAGCAAAGCTCGTCTTTGTGGTCTTGAAGAGGAAGAAGGGACGCCAAGTGAGGACACTGCTCATGAGGGGGGTAACACTGATGATGAGATTGAAAACTTCACTCTTGAACCTAAAGATATGGAAGCCTCACCTACACGGCTTTAGGAGTAGCCTCAGGCACTAGTCATGCTCCCGATTGCCTTGGTCTACTTCTTAATAGATTTGATCATTTCCAGCGATCATAGGAGGCTATGCAATGAACTTTGGACGATCACTATGCTTACACCACAACTCAGATGACTTATCTTCAAGAGCAAATCACTGCTCTCTCCACTCAAATTAAAGATTTGACGAGTATGGACTTGCATCTTTGGCCATTCCGGTCAAAAAGGGGGAGTGGTATTAGCTTGAGGGGGAGTATTTTCTGAGGGGGAGTAGAATTTTGAAACTTTTACTACTCTTATAGTTTATTTACATTGCTTTAATTTAAAACTTTTAGTACTTCAATTTAAAAATGAGTTTATCTTTATTACTTGTGTATCTTGGTTTTTATAGCCGTTTCTTGATGCTTTTAGTTATCTATTGCCTCTTGAGTTAGTTTCTTTAATGCATCATGTGCTTGTTGGACATGCAATTAATTTTTGCACTACTCTTAATTGCTTGCATGTCTGGATGATCATTTACTTGTTAAATGTTCATTGTGGTCATTTCTTAATGACTGTTCATGTTTGATCAAGTTATGCTATAAGTTCACATCTCTTTTGTCTTTACTTGATCGCATTCTATTGTCTCTTTATACTTGCCTTGTATTCTACTTGTCTCGTATTTAATGAATCTATTTGTTATGTGCAAGTGTTTCATGATATAGGAGTATATGGTTCAAGTGCTTCATTGGTTTTAGATTTAGGTGTGAGTGAGTTTTGCCTCTGTTCTCATTCTCACGTTTTAAGTTTAGAGTCTGTTTAGGAGTTTTGTTACCGAATAGCCAAAGGGGGGGGGGGGAATTGTAAAGTTGTGATTTACAACTATATTTTTTGTTAGCTTTAATTCCATGTCAAATTTGATTATAATTCTGTTAAATCATTTCCCGGTATTTTTGTGGGATTTAACGTAAGGGTTGTGTGTGAGAGTTTGGTGATGATTTTGTGAAGATGAGGATTTCGTGACTAGCTCACAACTGGCTCACAAGTGCCAACCTGCGAAACAAGCCAAGTGAGAAGCATATGCTGGAATTTGAAGAGTTTTTGACAGGCTAGATTTCGCAAGTCATTCACGACTCAGGCCAAGTCACGAGTGACCCACGAAAGTCTCTGCTTGATTATTTTGATTGTGTCTTTTCACATTCATTTACCAACACTATATAAACCCTTATTACCCATGAAATGTAAGAAGAACAAGGAGTCTTTACAAGAAACTTTTGAGAGAGAAAACCCTATCCAATCATTTGAGAGTTAGAGATTGTTTACTCATAATCCTTTACATCATTTCTCTAAAGTTTCCTTTACTTCTACCTCTCCATCTACACATCTTTGAGAGGTTCTTAGCCCAAACACTTACCTCACCCATTCTGAGTGTTGAGAGAAGTTTTGGTGCCTATGGGAAACATTAGAAGAAGCCACTGAGTGGCAGATGCAATCGGGCAGAATTGCGGGTTCTGGATAACTAATGAAGACAAGGTTCCGAGAAGTTCATTGGTAGCTAGACTTGGAGGGTTCAAGTACATTGGGTAGATTAGGCTTGGAGGGTCTTTTTGATATTCGTGTACTCCAACTTATTCACTAGTGGATCGATTTCAGCTTAGAGGACCACGGAGATGTTTTTCGCCGAGTACTTCGGTTTCCTCTTCGATAACACATCTCGGTATTATCTTGTGTTTGCATCTCTCTTCCCTACTCTTTAAGTTTTACATTTATCGCTTATTGTACTTGCTTATGCATTAGAGTAGTGTTTCGGTTTATTGCGAATCTTTTACTCTTGTTTTGTACTTAGTTAAGTTAGAGTAAAAGTAACTAAGCCGTAATTTAAAATTAGGGGTCTAAACAAGCATTAGTGTTTCTACACTAATTGAGCTTTCTATAGAATAGACAAAAGTGTTTGAACTCAATTAAGGAACAACACTATGTCTTTACCCTACTTTTTTTTTTTTTAATGAGCTCAATTGTGACTTCGTAGAACTTCTCTTACCAAAAATGATAAAGATCAATGCTTATCACATGCGCTCGCGCGCACACACACACACACATTTTTAACAGAAATCGTGACACAATTTCAGTTAAAAGCAAGTGTGTGATAGTGTGTCGTCAAGTCATGATTTTAGTTAAAAATAATTATGTGTATATGGTGTGTGTGATTGTGTGTGTAAGAGTAATTACCGAATGATAAATACCTATTGATTGTGTTCTCCAAAAATCCAACCTCAAATCTCTCTCTCTCTCTCTCTCTCTCTCTCTCTCTCTCTCTCTCTCTCTCTCTCTCTCTCTCTTTTACACACAAACACATACATTAAGATGGAAGACAGTACTGATACAAAACACTTCTACCACTTCATCAATGGACAAACAAAGACCAAAATATTACATTCCAATGGACAAACTAAAATAGAGTTGGAAACAATATCCAGAATATTGCTTTTACTAAGTAATTCAAAAGTGCTATTGCCCCAAATAATATTTGATTAGTAATTCTAGACTTTCTAGTTCATTTTTTTATGTAATAGTGTGTGGAAAGGTATGAACATGAAGCTGATGAAAGTTTTTGTCACCAATTATAAATATTGAAATTCAACTTAGAATGTAATATCAACATGATGTTGTCATGTAGTGAAAAAAAAAAAGTGATGAAGGAGAAATTATTAGGTCTACCGGGAGGACCGTTGAAGTGGTCCTCCCAACCAATGAAAGAATGACACTTATGCAAATGTGTGAGTTAGATTTTTATTCAGCACAAGAATCAGGGGAAAAAAAAATTACTAAGTGATATCACATTTGCATAAATTGTAGCGTTTTATTGGTTAGAAGGACCAAGTGGGCGACTTTAGCAGGTGGACCTAATAATTTTCCAGATAAAGCCAACATATATAAATACATTATCTTTGTACCCAAAAAAAAATCTAACCTCACCTTTTGAAGTCTGCCTCTCTCTCCTTGTCTCTCTCACCCACACACTAAGATGGAGGCCAGTATTGATACAAACACTTCTACCACTTCATCAACCCCAATCTCTCATTCCCCTCCATCACCATCTTCACCTCCTCCTCCAGTAGCTTTTGTGAAAGGCCCTTGTGCGGCCTGCAATATTTTCAGGCGTACATGTGCAGAGAAATGCCCGTTGGCCCCCTGCTTTCCATGCACTGAGCCAGCCAAGGTTACCACGGCTCATAGAAGTTTTGGTGCTAGCAATACCATCAACTTCTTCCAGGTATTTTCAGAAAAGAAATTATTGGTTTTGTAGTGGTGTAGCCAGAAATATTTTTAGAAAACCAAGCTAAATTTCTTGTCTTATATATGTAATTTAAATTTTAGTGGACTAATTAATATATTATCTTGTTTTTTCAGACACAGGAATGTATTGAATTTAATTGTCCTAGAAATGAGAAGGCATCCACGTGTTTTATATGTATAAATCGTTCCATTTCAACCACAAATGCTTAATTTACTCGGTTATTAGTAAGAGTAATAAATTGCCTGTTGGTTTCTTATTTTTGGTGCTCTACTCTCTAGCTTTACCGTGTTAAACAACTCATGCCCAATAAAGAACAAAAATTTGCAAGCTACGACACCACTTGGAACCTAGAAGTTGAAATAAAGAA